>NW_027066347.1:0-18010 GCF_032884065.1 Artemia franciscana
ATGCGAACAAACATGACGTCACCTGATCCACAGATCCACACACAGACAACTTATTTTTATATATATAGATACTAGCTGTTGGGGTGGCGCTTCGCGCCACCCCAACGTTCCACATGTCCCACCTGTGAATATAGATAGATATATATATATATATATATATATATATATATATATATATATATATATATATATATATATATATATATATATATATATATATATATATATATATATATATATATATATATATATATATATATATATATATACATATATATATATATATATATATATATATATATATATATATGGTTTTAACTACGTAAAACTTGCGAATATACAACATTCTTTGCTGTCCCATTGTCTTTGCATATAAATAGATTGTCAGGTTTACCGACTCTTGAACATGCAACATATAATGGTCCATGGGAAAACAATCTGTATTCAGATCTATACCTCATGATTCTAATGATTGCCCTTGAGCTTTGTTGATGGTGATTGCTAATCGACCATTCCCTGTCCCGGTGTCCCGGTCGTCATTTACATCCCCCTGTTTCCCCCGGTGTCCCCGTTGTAGTTGTGTCCCTGTGTCCCGGTCGTCATTTATATTCCCTGTGTCCCGGTCGTCATTTGTATCCCGGTGTACCGGTCTGTATATACATACGTTTTTTAGTTTTGTTTTTCTCCTTTATTTTTTTCCTTTTTTTTTCTTTTTTAGTTTATTTAGATTTTTAGATTTTTTAGTTTTTTTATTAGTTTTTAGTTTTTTTTCTTTTTAGTTTTTTTGTAGTTTTTACCTTCTTTTTAGTTTTGTTAATTTTTTTTTTTTACTTATGTCCTGGTCGTCATTTATACTCCCTGTGTCCCGGTGCTTTGTTGATTGCTAATCGAACATTCCTTTTGTCCTGGTCGCTTTCTCTTTGAGTGTCGTCATTTATTTTTTTCTTTTTTAGTTCTTTTAGTTTTTACCTTTTTTATTTTTTTTTAGTTTTTTAGATGAAAATTTTTTTTAGTTTTTTCCTTTTTTTCTTTTTAGTTTTTTATTGGTTTTTACCTTTATGTTAGCTTATTTTTCAGTTTTTTCCTTTTTTTTAGTTTTTTTTTATTTTTTATTTTTTTTAGTTTTTTACCTTTTTTTAGCTTTTTTAGTTTTTTTAGTTTTTTTAGTTTTTTAGCTTTTTTACTTTTTTTTATTAGTTTTTAGTTTTTTTGTAGTTTTTGCCTTTTTTTAGTTTTTTCAGTTTTTTTTTAGTTTTTTATTGGTTTTTACCTTTATTTTAGCTTATTTTTCAGTTTTTTCCTTTTTTTTAGTTTTTTTTAGTTTTTAGTTTTTTTAGTTTTTTACCTTTTTTTAGTTTTTTTAGTTTTTTTTAGTTTTTTAGCTTTTAATTTTTTTTATTAGTTTTTAGTTTTTTTTGTAGTTTTTGCCTTTTTTTAGTTTTTTTAGTTTTTTAGCTTTTTTATTAGTTTTTAGTTTTTTTGTAGTTTTTGCCTTTTTTAGTTTTTTTAGTTTTTTAGCTTTTTTATTTTTTTTATTAGTTTTTAGTTTTTTTTGCAGTTTTTGCCTTTTTTTAGTTTTTTTCAGTTTTGACGTCACCTGATCCAGTTTTTTCAGGTGACGTCACCTGATCCACGATCCACAGATCCACAGACAACTTATTTTTATATATATAGATAGTTTTTTTTTTTTACTTATGTCCTGGTCGTCATTTATACTCCCTGTGTCCCGGTGCTTTGTTGATTGCTAATCGAACATTCCTTTTGTCCTGGTCGCTTTCTCTTTGAGTGTCGTCATTTATTTTTTTCTTTTTTAGTTCTTTTAGTTTTTACCTTTTTTAGTTTTTTTTAGTTTTTTAGATGAAAATTTTTTTTAGTTTTTTCCTTTTTTTCTTTTTAGTTTTTTATTGGTTTTTACCTTTATTTTAGCTTATTTTTCAGTTTTTTCCTTTTTTTTAGTTTTTTTTTATTTTTTATTTTTTTTAGTTTTTTACCTTTTTTTAGTTTTTTTAGTTTTTTTAGTTTTTTAGCTTTTTTACTTTTTTTATTAGTTTTTAGTTTTTTTTGTAGTTTTTGCCTTTTTTTAGTTTTTTCAGTTTTTTTTTTAGTTTTTTATTGGTTTTTACCTTTATTTTAGCTTATTTTTCAGTTTTTTCCTTTTTTTTAGTTTTTTTTAGTTTTTAGTTTTTTTAGTTTTTTACCTTTTTTTAGTTTTTTTAGTTTTTTTAGTTTTTTAGCTTTTTTATTTTTTTTATTAGTTTTTATTTTTTTTTGTAGTTTTTGCCTTTTTTAGTTTTTTTAGTTTTTTAGCTTTTTTATTAGTTTTTAGTTTTTTTTGTAGTTTTTGCCTTTTTTTAAGTTTTTTTAGTTTTTTAGCTTTTTTATTTTTTTTATTAGTTTTTAGTTTTTTTTGTAGTTTTTGCCTTTTTTTAGTTTTTTCGGTTTTGACGTCACCTGATCCAGTTTTTTCAGGTGACGTCACCTGATCCATCCATCCACCCCCCCCAAGCCCCCCCGCGCGCGTAAGTCGTTACGCGCCATAATAGTTACGCGCCATTGTAGTTGTGTCCCTATGTCCCACCTGTGAATATAGATATATATGTATATATATGGTTTTAACTACGTAAAACTTGCGAATATACAACATTCTTTGCTGTCCCATTGTCTTTGCATATAAATAGATTGTCAGGTTTACCGACTCTTGAACATGCAACATATAATGGTCCATGGGAAAACAATCTGTATTCAGATCTATACCTCATGATTCTAATGATTGCCCTTGAGCTTTGTTGATGGTGATTGCTAATCGACCATTCCCTGTCCCGGTGTCCCGGTCGTCATTTACATCCCCCTGTTTCCCCCGGTGTCCCCGTTGTAGTTGTGTCCCTGTGTCCCGGTCGTTATTTATATTCCCTGTGTCCCGGTCGTCATTTGTATCCCGGTGTACATGTCCTGGTCGCTTTCTCTTTGAGTGTCGTCATTTATTAGTTTTTTCCTTTTTTTTTAGTTTTTTATTGGTTTTTACCTTTATTTTAGCTTATTTTTCAGTTTTTTCCTTTTTTTTAGTTTTTTTTTATTTTTTATTTTTTTTATTTTTTATTTTTTTTAGTTTTTTACCTTTTTTTAGTTTTTTTAGTTTTTTTAGTTTTTTAGCTTTTTTACTTTTTTTATTAGTTTTTAGTTTTTTTTTGTAGTTTTTGCCTTTTTTTAGTTTTTTCAGTTTTTTTTTTAGTTTTTTATTGGTTTTTACCTTTATAGTTTTTTTAGTTTTTTAGCTTTTTTATTTTTTTTATTAGTTTTTAGTTTTTTTTGTAGTTTTTGCCTTTTTTTAGTTTTTTCAGTTTTGACGTCACCTAATCCAGTTTTTTCAGGTGACGTCACCTGACACATCCATCCACACATCCACAGACAGACAGACAACTTATTTTTATATATATAGATATAATCTGGCGTAACGGACAGACAACTTATTTTTATATATATAGATATATATATATATATATATATATATATATATATATATATATATATATATATATATATATATATATATATATATATATATATATATATATATATATATATATATATATATATATATATATATATATATATATATATATATATATATATATATATCTATCTATATATATAAAAATAAGTTGTCTGTGTGTGGATCTGTGGATCAGGTGACGTCATGTTTGTTCGCATATGACGTCTGAATTATTTCACACTAATACAAAAGAAGAAAAAACTAAAAAAGGTAAAAACTACAAAAAAAACTAAAAGAAAAAAAAAAACTAAAAAAGCTAAAAAACTAAAAAAACTAAAAAAAGGTAAAAATCTAATAACTAAAAAAAAACTGAAAAAAATAAAAAAAGGCAAAAACTACAAAAAAAATAAAAACTAATAAAAAAACTAAAAAAGCTAAAAAACTAAAAAAAACTAAAAAAAACTAAAAAAAGGTAAAAAACTAAAAAAAAATAAAAACTAAAAAAGAAAAAAACTAAAAAAAAGGAAAAAACTGAAAAATAAAAGAGAAAAAGAAAACTAAAAAATATGAATAAATATATATAAAAATAAGTTGTTTGTGGGTTATGTCTGTCTGTCTGTCTGTCGAGTGACGTCGTGTTTGTCCGCATATGACGTCTGAATTATTTCACACTAATACAAAAGAAGAAAAAAACTAAAAAAGGTAAAAACTACAAAAAAACTAAAAAGAAAAAAAACTAAAAAAGCTAAAAAACTAAAAAAAACTAAAAAAAGGTAAAAAACTAAAAAATAAAAAAACTGAAAAAACTAAAAAAAGGCAAAAACTAAAAAAAAACTAAAAACTAATAAAAAAACTAAAAAAGCTAAAAAACTAAAAAAACTAAAAAAACTAAAAAAAGGTAAAAAACAAAAAAAACTAAAAACTAAAAAAGAAAAAACTAAAAAAAAGGAAAAAACTGAAAAATAAGAGAAAAAGAAAACTAAAAAAATATTAATAAATATAAAAAATATAAATATAAATATAATATAAATTAGCAATCAACAAAGCACCGAGACACAAATGACGACCGGGACACAGGGAGTATAAATGACGACCAGGACATAAGTAAAAAAAAAAAAACTAAAAAAACTAAAAAAATGGTAAAAAACTACAAAAAAACTAAAAACTAATAAAAAAACTAAAAAATCTAAAAATCTAAATAAACTAAAAAGAAAAAAAAGAAAAAAGGAAAAAAATAAAGGAGAAAAACAAAACTAAAAAACGAATGTATATACAGACCGGGACACCGGGATACAAATGACGACCGGGACACAGGGAATATAAATGACGACCGGGACACAGGGACACAACTACAATGGGGACGCCGGGAGGCACAGGGGGATATAAATGACGACCGGGACACCGGGACACAAGGAATATAAATGACGCCCGGGACACTCAAAGAGAAATCACAGACTGGAACACCGGGACACAAATGACGACCGGGACACAGGGAATATAAATGACGACCGGGACACAGGGACATAACTACAAAGGGGACGCCGGGGTGCACAGGGGGATATATAAATGACGATGGCGACTCAGGGAATGGTCGATTAGCAATCACCATCAACAAAGCTCAGGGGCAATCATTAGAATCATGAGGTATAGATCTGAATACGGATTGTTTTCCCATGGACCATTATATGTTGCATGTTCAAGAGTCGGTAAACCTGACAATCTATTTATATGCACAGACAATGGGACAGCAAAGAATGTTGTATATTCGCAAGTTTTACGTAGTTAAAAACATATATATATATATATATATATATATATATATATATATATATATATATATATATATATATATATATATATATATATATATATATATATATATTCACAGGTGGGACATAGGGACACAACTACAATGGCGCGTAACTAATATGGCGCGTAACGACTTACGCGCGCGGGGGGGCTTGGGGGGGGGCGCGATGGCGCGAAGCGCCACCCCAACAGCTAGTATATATATAAAAATAAGTTGTTTGTGGGTTATGTCTGTCTGTCTGTCTGTCCGCATATGACGTCTGAATTATTTCATCATATACCACTTCAAAAACGAAAGTATACAAGCTGATGTAGCTGAGTTGGTAACGCGGTATGTTCCAGGTTCTAGGTTCGAGACGTTCCAGGTTCAAACCTTACAAAAACTACAAAAAAAAACAAAAAATAAAAAATAAAAAAAGCTAAAAAAGTAAAAAAAGGTAAAAAACTAAAACCTAAAAAAGAAAAAAAAAACTAATAAAAATAACTAAAAAAAAGGTAAAAACTACAAAACAAACCAAAAACTAAAAAAATCTAAAAAAAGGTAAAAAACTAAAAAAAACTAAAACAAAAAAAGAAAAAAACTAAAAAAGGAAAAAACTGAAAAATAAAGGAGAAAAAGAAAACTAAAAAATAAGAATAAAAATAAAAAACTAAAAAAAAGGGTAAAAACTACAAAAAAAAAACTAAAAAGAAAAAAGAAAAAAAAAACTAAAAAAGCAAAAAAAGTTAAAAACCAAAAAAAAAAGGCACAGGGGGATATATAAATGACGACGGGGACACAGAGAAGGTCCGAGGTTCTAGGTCCGAGAGGTTCCAGGTTCAAATGTTGGCTTTAGCATTAATACAAAAGAAGAAAAAAAAATAAAAAAGAAAAAAAACTAAAAAAAACGTAAAAAGAAAAAAAAATAAAAACTAATAAAAAACAAAAAAACTGAAAAAGAAAAAAAACTAAAAAAAAGGAAAAAAACTGACAATTAAAGGAGAAAAAGAAAACTAAAAAAATAAAAATAAAAAACTAAAAAAGGGAAAAACTACAAAAAAAACTAAAAAGAAAAAAGAAAAAAAAGACGACCGGGACACTCAAAGAGAAATTACAGACTGGGACACCGGGATACAAATGACGACTGGGACGTGTGTGTCGACTGATGTCATGTTTGTGTGTTGACTGACGTCATGTTTGTCGACTATAAATGACGACTGGGACACAGGGACACAACTACAACGAAAACAGGCTTGCGGCTAAAGAACGCAAAACCGCGCAGTTAGATGAAAATCCACCTGGAAAGCTAGAGTCAAAACATATCAAAACTGAAAATGATAGCGATGATGATTGGGTTTGGGATTTTGACTTGGATAAGGTCATCAATGCCTACCATTGATGACGTGATTTGTGACACCCGGACACAAATCACGACCGGGAATATAAATGACGACCGGGACGCAGGGACACAACTACAACGGGGACGCCGGGGGCACAGGCGGGATATATAATTGACGACTGAGACACAGGGATTGTTTGAATAGAAATTACAGACCGGGACACCGGGACACAAATGACGACCGGGACACTGGGACACAGGAAATATAAATGACGACCGGGACACTCAAAGAGAAAATACAAACTGGGACACCAGGACACAAATGACGACCGGGACACAGGGAATATAAATGCTATTTATATGCACAGACAATGGGACAGCGAAGAATGTTGTATATTCGCATGTTTTACGTAGTTAAGATATATATATTTATATCTATCTCTATTCACAGGTGGGACACAGGGACACAGCTACAATGGCGCGTAACTAATATGGCGCGTAACGACTTACGCGCGCGAGGGGGCTTGGGGGGCGCGAAGCGCCCCACCAACTAGGAGTTGGGGTGGCGCGAAGCGCCACCCCAACAGCTAATATATATATATATATATATATATATATATATATATATATATATATATATATATATATATATATATATATATATATATATATATATATATATATATATATATATATATACTAGCTGTTGGGGTGGCGCTTCGCGCCACCCCAACACCTAGTTGGTGGGGCGCTTCGCGCCCCCCAAGCCCCCCCGCGCGCGTAAGTCGTTAAGCGCCATATTAGTTATGCGCCATTGTAGTTGTGTCCATGTGTCCCACCTGTGAATATAGATAGATTTATATATGTGTTTCAAACTACGTAAAAATTGCGAATAAACAACATTCTTGGCTTTCCCATTGTCTGTGCATATACAAAGCCGTATGTACTAATAATGACGTCATATGCAAACGCTCTTTTTACAAATAAACAAACATGCATCCACACAACTCATTTTTATATAGATAGATAGATAGATAGATACAATACAAATTAACTGCGTAAAACCTGCGAATATACAACATTCTTCGCTGTCCAATTGTCGCTGCATATAAATACATTGTCAGGTTTACCGACCCTCGAACATGCAACGTACAATTGTCCATGGGAAAAACAATCAGTATTAAGATCTATACCACATTTTTCTAATGATTGACCTTGAGCTTTGTTAATGGTGATTGCAAATACTAATCGAATTGGGAATTGCAATCTTTTAAATTGAAAAAGCAGATCCGTTGGAATCATGGGAATGCGAGGAATAAGAACAGCCTCACCCTCATAAGGCCCTGTCAAGATTGTGGCCTCTATTAGGTTTTCCATTGTTTTTTTTACGGCAAGTCGCGTGCCATTGCAAAGCTTTGGTGGGTTGATATTTCTTAAAAGTATTATTGATACGCCTATTTTTAGTTGTAGCACGTGTGGTGGAAACCCTGAAGGATCTATGGAATTTAAAAATTCAGATGGATAATTAACCGCTGACTTTATAATTTGTCGACTGACTTGTAAAGGACTGCCTGGTCTCGAATCTTGGTCAAAACAATATTGTTGATTTCGTGGACGTCTATATTTTTGGGTGCGAGAATCGCTCTTTCACTTAGCCATTTATTATTTTTATAATTTTTTAGAATATTCGGAAATACTTTTTCAATCAATTCATTTTTGGACGTCACTAAATTACAGAAATCAGCAGGTAGTTGTATACGTCCTGAAATTGAGTCTACTGTTTGACCAGAGTCATCGTTTTGCAATCGGACACGCATATTTGTAGTTAATTTTAATATTTTTACGTGTGCCCATAAATTAGAATTTTTTAGGCAAGCATTCATTTCGTCTGCAGGAGTTAAACTACGTAAAAATTGCGAATATACAACATTCTTGGCTTTTCCATTGTCTCTGCATATACAAAGCCGTATGTACTAATAATGACATCATATGCAAACGCTCTTTTTACAAACAAACAAACATGCATACACACAACTCGTTTTTATATAGATAGATAGATAGATAGATACAATACAAATTAACTGCGTAAAACTTGCGAATATACAACATTCTTCGCTGTCCAATTGTCGCTGCATATAAATAGATTGTCAGGTTTACCGACCCTCGAACATGCAACGTACAATTGTCCATGGGAAAAACAATCATTATTAAGATCTATACCACATTTTTCTAATGATTGACCTTGAGCTTTGTTAATGGTGATTGCAAATGCTAATCGAATTGGGAATTGCAGTCTTTTAAATTGAAAAGGCAGATCCGTTGGAATCATGGGAATGCGAGGAATAAGAACAGCCTCACCCTCAAAAGGCCCTGTCAAGATTGTGGTCTCTATTAGGTTTTCCATTGTTTTTTTTACGGCAAGTCGAGTGGCATTGCAAAGCTTTGGTGGGTTTATATTTCTTAAAAGTATTATTGATACGCCTATTTTTAGTTGTAGCACTTGTGGTGGAAACCCTGAAAGATCTATGGAATTTAAAAATTCAGATGGATAATTAACCGCTTCATTTGGTTCCAAAACTGTGTCGACTGACTTGTAAAGGACTGCCTGGTCTCCAATCTTGGTCAAAACAATATTGTTGATTTCGTGAACGTCTATATTTTTGGGTGCGAGAATCGCTCTTTCACTTAGCCATTTATTATTTTTATAATTTTTTAGAATATTCGGAAATACTTTTTCAATCAATTCATTTTTGGACGTCACTAAATTACAGAAATCAGCAGGTAGTTGTATACGTCCTGAAATTGAGTCTACTGGGAGCTTTCCGTTTCCAATTGTCAGCAATTGATCTGAAAATGTTTGACCAGAGTCATCGTTTTGCAATCGGACACGCATATTTGTAGTTAATTTTAATATTTTTACGTGTGCCCATAAATTAGAATTTTTCAGGCAAGCATTCATTCGTCTTCAATGGCTCTGGTGGTGCAGCCAATAGAGGAAGTTTAACTTTTCCTGAGGCGCAACACATTCCCATTGTTTCACCATTGAATTTCAAGGCCTTGCAATAGGGACAAATTTTAGACATTGTCCCGATTTGAACACATCTACTCAAGCTATAATCATCGACTGGGTTGTACCTGAATGCCAGGCGATAACTTTCAGGTTGCTCTGATTCCTCGGCACGCTTTCTTTTCTTACTTTCTCTATCAGCAGCAAGCCTGATTTCTTGCTGTTCTTGTGATTCCTCGGCACGCTTTCTTTTCTTACTTTCTCTATCAGCAGCAAGCCTGATTTCTTACTGTTCTTGTAATTCTTCGGCACGCCTTCTTCTTTCACTTTCTCTTTTAGCAGCAAGTCTGCTTCCGCGTTGCTCTGGTAGTTCCTCGGCACGCTTTCTGTTCTTTTTTTCTCTATCAGCCTCAAGTCTGTTTCCTTGCTGTTCTTTTGATTCCTCGGCACGCTTTCTGTTCTTTCTTTCTCTATCAGCTTCAAGCCTGTTTCCTTGCTGTTCTTTTGATTCCTCTGCACGCTTTCTGTTCTTTCTTTCTCTATCAGCCTCAAGCCTGTTTCCTTGCTGTTCTTTTGATTCCTCGGCACGCTTTCTTTTCTGACTTTCTCTATCAGCAGCAAGTTTTTTGGCATAGACTCTTTGAGCATCTTCATCGGCTTTTGCCATGGTAAGTTCATCAGTCCTTGTAAACTTAAACATTAATAGATTTCTACGTGAACATATGTCTTAAATATCTTGAATGACGTCACCGTCGAAGCAAAAATGACGACAACTAATTTCATGACGTCAGTCAACACAGAAACATGACGTCACCTGACAGACAGACAGACACACAGACAGACAACTTATTTTTATATATATATATATACTAGCTGTTGGGGTGGCGCTTCGCGCCACCCCAACACCTAGTTGGTGGGGGCGCTTCGCGCCCCCCCCAAGCCCCCCCGCGCGCGTAAGTCGTTACGCGCCATAATAGTTACGCGCCATTGTAGTTGTGTCCCTATGTCCCACCTGTGAATATAGATAGATATATATATATGGTTTTAACTACGTAAAACTTGCGAATATACAACATTCTTTGCTGTCCCATTGTCTTTGCATATAAATAGATTGTCAGGTTTACCGACTCTTGAATATGCAACATATAATGGTCCATGGGAAAACAATCTGTATTCAGATCTATACCTCATGATTCTAATGATTGCCCTTGAGCTTTGTTGATGGTGATTGCTAATCGACCATTCCCTGTCCCGGTGTCCCGGTCGTCATTTACATCCCCCTGTTTCCCCCGGTGTCCCCGTTGTAGTTGTGTCCCTGTGTCCCGGTCGTCATTTATATTCCCTGTGTCCCGGGTCCCGGTCGTCATTTGTATCCCGGTGTCCCGGTCTGTATATACATTCGTTTTTTAGTTTTGTTTTTCTCCTTTATTTTTTTCCTTTTTTTTCTTTTTTAGCTTATTTAGATTTTTAGATTTTTTAGTTTTTTTATTAGTTTTTAGTTTTTTTTTCTTTTTAGTTTTTTTTGTCCCGGTCGTCATTTATATCCCCCTGTTTCCCCCGGTGTCCCCGTTGTAGTTGTGTCCCTGTGTCCCGGTCGTCATTTATATTCCCTGTGTCCCGGTCGTCATTTGTATCCCGGTGTACCGGAGTTGTGTCCCTGTGTCCCGGTCGTCATTTATATTCCCTGTGTCCCGGGTCCCGGTCGTCATTTGTATCCCGGTGTCCCGGTCTGTATATACATTCGTTTTTTAGTTTTGTTTTTCTCCTTTATTTTTTTCCTTTTTTTTTCTTTTTTAGCTTATTTAGATTTTTAGATTTTTTAGTTTTTTTATTAGTTTTTAGTTTTTTTTTCTTTTTAGTTTTTTGTCCCGGTCGTCATTTATATCCCCCTGTTTCCCCCGGGTCGTCATTTATACTCCCTGTGTCCCGGTGCTTTGTTGATTGCTAATCGAACATTCCTTTTGTCCTGGTCGCTTTCTCTTTGAGTGTCGTCATTTATTTTTTTCTTTTTTAGTTCTTTTAGTTTTTACCTTTTTTAGTTTTTTTTAGTTTTTAGTTTTTTTAGTTTTTTACCTTTTTTTAGTTTTTTTAGTTTTTTTTAGTTTTTTAGCTTTTTTATTTTTTTTATTAGTTTTTAGTTTTTTTTGTAGTTTTTGCCTTTTTTTTAGTTTTTTTAGTTTTTTAGCTTTTTTATTAGTTTTTAGTTTTTTTTGTAGTTTTTGCCTTTTTTTAGTTTTTTTAGTTTTTTAGCTTTTTTATTTTTTTTATTAGTTTTTAGTTTTTTTTGTAGTTTTTGCCTTTTTTTTCTCTTTGAGTGTCGTCATTTATTAGTTTTTTCCTTTTTTTTTTAGTTTTTTATTGGTTTTTACCTTTATTTTAGCTTATTTTTCAGTTTTTTCCTTTTTTTTAGTTTTTTTTATTTTTTATTTTTTTTAGTTTTTTACCTTTTTTAGTTTTTTTAGTTTTTTTAGCTTTTTTACTTTTTTTATTAGTTTTTAGTTTTTTTTGTAGTTTTTGCCTTTTTTTAGTTTTTTCAGTTTTTTTTTTAGTTTTTTATTGGTTTTTACCTTTATAGTTTTTTTAGTTTTTTAGCTTTTTTATTTTTTTTATTAGTTTTTAGTTTTTTTTGTAGTTTTTGCCTTTTTTTAGTTTTTTCAGTTTTGACGTCACCTGATCCAGTTTTTTCAGGTGACGTCACCTGACACATCCACAGACAGACAACTTATTTTTATATATATAGATATATATATATATATATATATATATATATATATATATATATATATATACTAGCTGTTGGGGTGGCGCTTCGCGCCACCCCAACACCTAGTTGGTGGGGGCGCTTCGCGCCCCCCCCAAGCCCCCCCGCGCGCGTAAGTCGTTACGCGCCATAATAGTTACGCGCCATTGTAGTTGTGTCCCTATGTCCCACCTGTGAATATAGATAGATATATATATATGGTTTTAACTACGTAAAACTTGCGAATATACAACATTCTTTGCTGTCCCATTGTCTTTGCATATAAATAGATTGTCAGGTTTACCGACTCTTGAACATGCAACATATAATGGTCCATGGGAAAACAATCTGTATTCAGATCTATACCTCATGATTCTAATGATTGCCCTTGAGCTTTGTTGATGGTGATTGCTAATCGACCATTCCCTGTCCCGGTGTCCCGGTCGTCATTTACATCCCCCTGTTTCCCCCGGTGTCCCCGTTGTAGTTGTGTCCCTGTGTCCCGGTCGTCATTTATATTCCCTGTGTCCCGGGTCCCGGTCGTCATTTGTATCCCGGTGTCCCGGTCTGTATATACATTCGTTTTTTAGTTTTGTTTTTCTCCTTTATTTTTTTCCTTTTTTTTTCTTTTTTTTATACTCCCTGTGTCCCGGTGCTTTGTTGATTGCTAATCGAACATTCCTTTTGTCCTGGTCGCTTTCTCTTTGAGTGTCGTCATTTATTTTTTTCTTTTTTAGTTCTTTTAGTTTTTACCTTTTTTAGTTTTTTTTAGTTTTTAGTTTTTTTAGTTTTTTACCTTTTTTTAGTTTTTTTAGTTTTTTTAGTTTTTTAGCTTTTTTATTTTTTTTATTAGTTTTTAGTTTTTTTGTAGTTTTTGCCTTTTTTTTAGTTTTTTTAGTTTTTTAGCTTTTTTATTAGTTTTTAGTTTTTTTTGTAGTTTTTGCCTTTTTTTAGTTTTTTTTAGTTTTTTAGCTTTTTTATTTTTTTTATTAGTTTTTAGTTTTTTTTGTAGTTTTTGCCTTTTTTTCTCTTTGAGTGTCGTCATTTATTAGTTTTTGCCTTTTTTTCTCTTTGAGTGTCGTCATTTATTAGTTTTTTCCTTTTTTTTTTAGTTTTTTATTGGTTTTTACCTTTATTTTAGCTTATTTTTCAGTTTTTTCCTTTTTTTTAGTTTTTTTTTATTTTTTATTTTTTTTAGTTTTTTACCTTTTTTTAGTTTTTTTAGTTTTTTTAGTTTTTTAGCTTTTTTACTTTTTTTATTAGTTTTTAGTTTTTTTTTGTAGTTTTTGCCTTTTTTTAGTTTTTTCAGTTTTTTTTTAGTTTTTTTTTGTAGTTTTTGCCTTTTTTTAGTTTTTTTAGTTTTTTAGCTTTTTTATTTTTTTTATTAGTTTTTAGTTTTTTTTGTAGTTTTTGCCTTTTTTAGTTTTTTCAGTTTTGACGTCACCTGATCCAGTTTTTTCAGGTGACGTCACCTGACACATCCATCCACACATCCATCCACAACTTATTTTTATATATATAGATATATATATATATATATATATATATATATATATATATATATATATATATATATATATGTTTTTAACTACGTAAAACTTGCGAATATACAACATTCTTTGCTGTCCCATCGTCTGTGCATATAAATAGATTGTCAGGTTTACCGACTCTTGAACATGCAACGCATAATGGTCCATGGGAAAACAATCCGTATTCAGATCTATACCTCATGATTCTATTGATTGCCCTTGAGCTTTGTTGATGGTGATTGCTAATCGACCATTTCCTTTGTTGCCGTCGTCATTTATATATCCCCCTGTGCCCCCCCGGTGTCCGCGTTGTAGTTGTGTCCCTGTGTCCGGGTCGTCATTTATATTCCCTGTGTCCCCGTCGTCATTTGTGTCCCGGTGTCCCAGTCTGTGATTTCTATTTGAGTGTCCCGGGCGTCATTTATATTCGTCAGGATATTGTAGGGCATCGTAGCATCGATGAGTTTAAGATGAAGATCCACCTGGACAGTGAGAGTCAAAACATATCAAAACTGAAAATGATAGCGATGATGATTGGGTTTGGGATCTTGACTTGGATAAGGTCATCAATGCCTACCAGATTTTAGTTAAAAAAACAAAGGTTCGGCGATATGTATTTCATAGTGAAGCTGAAAAATAAAGAAGAAAAAGAAAACTGAAAAAAGAAAAAATGTAAAAAACTAAAAAATACTAAAAAGAAAAAACACTCAAAGAGAAATTACAGACCGGGACACAAATGACGACCGGGGCAGAGGGAATGTAAATAACGACCGGGACACTCAAGGAGAAATTACAGACTGGGATACCGGGACACAAATGACGACCGGGACACAGGCAATATAAATGACGACCAGGACACAGGTATTTAAGAATATCGTTCAAAGACAAATTTTTAATTGTAAGAAGACCGTTGAAAGAGAGATTTCTAATTGTAAAATGACTGAAGAACCTACAATGGCAACACCCGAGGAAGCTGCTCAAAACGAATGTATTCACGCCGAAGTAGCTGAGTTGGTAAAGCGTTATGTTTCAGGTTCTAGGTCCGAGAGGCTCCAGGTTTGAACCTTGGCTTTAGCATTAATACAAAAGAAGAAAAAAACTAAAAAAGGTAAAAACTACAAAAAAACTAAAAAGAAAATATATATATATATTTATATATATCATCTTTTCCACAAAAATAATAATTTAGTGCTTCTGCTTAAAAACAGCAATCGAATTGATGCCTCCTGATACGCAACTATCAACAAAGTGGCAATCGTTGTGGTCGGTGATCAGTTCTTACCTCGAGATAATATTCTTTATAGGCGAAACAATCAGTTGACAAGAATTGCTTAAACTCATCGATGCTACGATGCCCTACAATATCATGACGAATATAAATGAAGCCCGGGACACTCAAATAGAAATCACAAACTGGGACACCGGGACACAAATGACGACGGGGACACAGGGAATATAAATGACGACCCGGACACAGGGACACAACTACAACGGGGACGCCGGGGGGCACAGGGGGATATATAAATGACGACGGCAACAAAGGAAATGGTCGATTAGCAATCACCATCAACAAAGCTCAAGGGCAATCAATAGAATCATGAGGTATAGATCTGAATACGGATTGTTTTCCCATGGACCATTATGCGTTGCATGTTCAAGAGTCGGTAAACCTGACAATCTATTTATATGCACAGACGATGGGACAGCAAAGAATGTTGTATATTCGCAAGTTTTACGTAGTTAAAAACATATATATATATATATATATATATATATATATATATATATATATATATATATATATATATATATATATATATATATATATATATATATATATATATATATATATATATATATATATATATATATATATATATATATATATATATATATATATATATATATATATATATATACTAGCTGTTGGGGTGGCGCTTCGCGCCACCCCAACACCTAGTTGGTGGGGGCGCTTCGCGCCCCCCCCAAGCCCCCCCGCGCGCGTAAGTCGTTACGCGCCATAATAGTTACGCGCCATTGTAGTTGTGTCCCTATGTCCCACCTGTGAATATAGATAGATATATATATATATATATATATATATATATATATATATATATATATATATATATATATATATATATATATATATATATATATATATATACATATATATATATATATATATATATATATATATATATATATATATATATATATATATATATATATATATATATATATATGGTTTTAACTACGTAAAACTTGCGAATATACAACATTCTTTGCTGTCCCATTGTTTTTGCATATAAATAGATTGTCAGGTTTACCGACTCTTGAACATGCAACATATAATGGTCCATGGGAAAACAATCTGTATTCAGATCTATACCTCATGATTCTAATGATTGCCCTTGAGCTTTGTTGATGGTGATTGCTAATCGACCATTCCCTGTCCCGGTGTCCCGGTCGTCATTTACATCCCCCTGTTTCCCCCGGTGTCCCCGTTGTAGTTGTGTCCCTGTGTCCCGGTCGTCATTTGTATTCCCTGTGTCCCGGTCGTCATTTATATCCTGGTGTCCCGGTCTGTATATACATTCGTTTTTTAGTTTTGTTTTTCTCCTTTATTTTTTTCCTTTTTTTTTCTTTTTTAGCTTATTTAGATTTTTAGATTTTTTAGTTTTTTTTATTAGTTTTTAGTTTTTTTCTTTTTAGTTTTTTTGTCCCGGTCGTCATTTATATCCCCCTGTTTCCCCCGGTGTCCCCGTTGTAGTTGTGTCCCTGTGTCCCGGTCGTCATTTATATTCCCTGTGTCCCGGTCGTCATTTGTATCCCGGTGTACCGGTCTGTATATACATACGTTTTTTAGTTTTGTTTTTCTCCTTTATTTTTTTCCTTTTTTTTTCTTTTTTAGTTTATTTAGATTTTTAGATTTTTTAGTTTCAAATTTTTTGTAGTTTTTGCCTTTTTTTAGTTTTTTTAGTTTTTTAGCTTTTTTATTTTTTTTATTAGTTTTTAGTTTTTTTTGCAGTTTTGCCTTTTTTAGTTTTTTCAGTTTTGACGTCACCTGATCCAGTTTTTTCAGGTGACGTCACCTGATCCACGATCAACAGATCCACAGACAACTTATTTTTATATATATAGATAGTTTTTTTTTTTACTTATGTCCTGGTCGTCATTTATACTCCCTGTGTCCCGGTGCTTTGTTGATTGCTAATCGAACATTCCTTTTGTCCTGGTCGCTTTCTCTTTGAGTGTCGTCATTTATTTTTTTCTTTTTTAGTTCTTTTAGTTTTTACCTTTTTTAGTTTTTTTTAGTTTTTTAGATGAAAATTTTTTTTAGTTTTTTCCTTTTTTTCTTTTTAGTTTTTTATTGGTTTTTACCTTTATTTTAGCTTATTTTTCAGTTTTTTCCTTTTTTTTAGTTTTTTTTTATTTTTTATTTTTTTTAGTTTTTTACCTTTTTTTAGTTTTTTTAGTTTTTTTAGTTTTTTAGCTTTTTTACTTTTTTTATTAGTTTTTAGTTTTTTTTTGTAGTTTTTGCCTTTTTTTAGTTTTTTCAGTTTTTTTTTTAGTTTTTTATTGGTTTTTACCTTTATTTTAGCTTATTTTTCAGTTTTTTCCTTTTTTTTAGTTTTTTTTAGTTTTTAGTTTTTTTAGTTTTTTACCTTTTTTTAGTTTTTTTAGTTTTTTTAGTTTTTTAGCTTTTTTATTTTTTTTATTAGTTTTTAGTTTTTTTTGTAGTTTTTGCCTTTTTTAGTTTTTTTAGTTTTTTAGCTTTTTTATTAGTTTTTAGTTTTTTTTGTAGTTTTTGCCTTTTTTTAAGTTTTTTTAGTTTTTTAGCTTTTTTATTTTTTTTATTAGTTTTTAGTTTTTTTTGTAGTTTTTGCCTTTTTTTAGTTTTTTCAGTTTTGACGTCACCTGATCCAGTTTTTTCAGGTGACGTCACCTGATCCACACATCCACAGACAGACAACTTATTTTTATATAGATAGATATATATATATATATATATATATATATATATATATATATATATATATATATATATATATATATATATATATATATATATATATATATATAATATATATATATATATTATATATATATATA
>NW_027066348.1:0-18845 GCF_032884065.1 Artemia franciscana
ACCCTCGAAAACGAAAACTTTTGAAATAGGAAAAGAGCCTTTAATCACATTCTTTACCATTTGCAATCATAAAATAGTCCAATATCTTCATTTTTCCAACATACGTAGCTATAACCCTCGAAAACTAAAACTTTTGACATAGGAAAAGAGCCTTTAATCACATTCGTTACCATTTGCAATTATAAAATTGTCTAATATCTTCATTTTTTCAACATACGTAGCTATTACCCTCGAAAACTAAAACTTTTGACATAGGAAAAGAGCCTTTAATCACATTCTTTACCATGTGCAATCATAAAATAGTCTAATATCTTCATTTTTCCAACATACGTAGCTATTACCCTCGAAAACAAACTTTTGAAATAGGAAAAGAGCCTTTAATCACATTCTTTACCATTTGCAATCTTAAAATAGTCTAATATCTTCATTTTTTCAACATACGTAGCTATTACCCTCAAAAACTAAAGCTTTTGAAATAGGAAAAGAGCCTTTAAGCACATTCTTTACCATGTGCAATCATATAATAGTCTAATATCTTCATTTTTCCAACATACGTAGCTATTACCCTCGAAAACTAAAACTTTTGACATAGGAAAAGAGCCTTTAATCACATTCTTTACCATGTGCAATCATAAAATAGTCTAATATCTTCATTTTTTCAACATACGTAGCTATTACCCTCGAAAACTAAAACTTTTGAAATAGGAAAAGAGCCTTTAAGCACTTTCTTTACCATGTGCAATTATAAAATAGTCTAATATCTTCATTTTTTCAACATACGTAGCTATTACCCTCGAAAACTAAAACTTTTGACATAGGAAAAGAGCCTTTAATCACATTCTTTACCATTTGCAATCATAAAATAGTCTAATATCTTCATTTTTTCAACAAACGTAGCTATTACCCTCAAAAACTAAAACTTTAGCCATAGGAAAAGAGCCTTTAAGCACATTCTTTACCATTTGCAATCATAAAATAGTCTAATATCTTCATTTTTTCAACATACGTAGCTATTACCCTCGAAAACTAAAACTTTTGCCATAGGAAAAGAGCCTTTAAGCACATTCTTTACCATTTGCAATCATAAAATAGTCTATTATCTTCATTTTTTCAACATACGTAGCTATTACCCTCGAAAACTAAAACTTTTGCCATAGGAAAAGAGCCTTTAAGCACTTTCTTTACCATGTGCAATCATAAAATAGTCTAATATCTTCATTTTTCCAACATACGTAGCTATTACCCTCGAAAACTAAAACTTTTGCCATAGGAAAAGAGCCTTTAAGCACATTCTTTACCATGTGCAATTATAAAATAGTCTAATATCTTCTTTTTTTCAACATACGTAGCTACTACCCTCGAAAACTAAAACTTTTGACATAGGAAAAGAGCCTTTAATCACATTCGTTACCATTTGCAATTATAAAATAGTCTAATATCTTCATTTTTTCAACATACGTAGCTATTACCCTCGAAAACTAAAACTTTTGACATAGGAAAAGAGCCTTTAATCACATTCTTTACCATTTGGAATCATAAAATAGTCTAATATCTTCATTTTTTCAACATACGTAGCTATTACCCTCGAAAACTAAAACTTTTGACATAGGAAAAGAGCCTTTAATCACATTCTTTACCATTTGCAATCATAAAATAGTCTAATATCTTTATTTTTTCAACATACGTAGCTATTACCCTCGAAAACTAAAACTTTTGACATAGAAAAAGTGCCTTTAATCACATTCTTTACCATTTGCAATCATAAAATAGTCTAATATCTTCATTTTTCCAACATACGTAGCTATTACCCTCGAAAACAAACTTTTGAAATAGGAAAAGAGCCTTTAATCACATTCTTTACCATGTGCAATCATAAAATAGTCTAATATCTTCATTTTTTCAACATACGCAGCTATTACCCTCGAAAACTAAAACTTTTGACATAGGAAAAGAGCCTTTAATCACATTCTTTACCATTTGCAATCATAAAATAGTCTAATATCTTCATTTTTTCAACATACGTAGCTATTACCCTCGAAAACTAAAACTTTTGCCATAGAAAAAGAGCCTTTAATCAAATTCGTTATCATTTGCAATTATAAAATAGTCTAATAGAAAAACGAAAACTTTTCAAAACTTTTCAACCGAAACTTTTCAAACGAAAACTTTCAAAAGTTTTAGTTTTCGAGGGTAATAGCTACGTATGTTGAAAAAATGAAGATATTAGACTATTTTATGATTGCAAATGGTAAAGAATGTGATTAAAGGCTCTTTTCCTATGTCAAAAGTTTTAGTTTTCGAGGGTAATAGCTACGTATGTTGAAAAAAATGTTGATATTAGACTATTTTATAATTGCAAATGGTAACGAATGTGATTAAAGGCTCTTTTCCTATGTCAAAAATTTTAGTTTTCGAGGGTAATAGCTACGTATGTTGAAAAAATGAAGATATTAGACTATTTTATGATTGCAAATGGTTACGAATGTGATTAAAGGCTCTTTTCCTATGTCAAAAGTTTTAGTTTTCGAGGGTAATAGCTACGTATGTTGAAAAAATGAAGATATTAGACTATTTTATAATTGCAAATGGTAACGAATGTGATTAAAGGCTCTTTTCCTATGTCAAAAGTTTTAGTTTTCGAGGGTAATAGCTACGTATGTTGAAAAAATGAAGATATTAGACTATTTTATAATTGCACATGGTAAAGAAAGTGCTTAAAGGCTCTTTTCCTATTTCAAAAGTTTTAGTTTTCGAGGGTAATAGCTACGTATGTTGAAAAAATGAAGATATTAGACTATTTTATGATTGCACATGGTAAAGAAAGTGCTTAAAGGCTCTTTTCCTATGTCAAAAGTTTTAGTTTTCGAGGGTAATAGCTACGTATGTTGAAAAAATGTTGATATTAGACTATTTTATAATTGTAAATGGTAACGAATGTGATTAAAGGCTCTTTTCCTATGTCAAAAGTTTTAGTTTTCGAGGGTAATAGCTACGTATGTTGAAAAAATGTTGATATTAGACTATTTTATAATTGCAAATGGTAACGAATGTGATTAAAGGCTCTTTTCCTATGTCAAAAGTTTTAGTTTTCGAGGGTAATAGCTACGTATGTTGAAAAAATGAAGATATTAGACTATCTTATGATTGCAAATGGTAAAGAATGTGATTAAAGGCTCTTTTCCTATTTCAAAGGTTTTCGTTTTCGAGGGTAATAGCTACGTATGTTAAAAAAATGAAGATATTAGACTATTTTATGATTACACATGGTAAAGAATGTGATTAAAGGCTCTTTTCCTATGTCAAAAGTTTTAGTTTTCGAGGGTAATAGCTACGTATGTTGAAAAAATGAAGATATTAGACTATTTTATGATTGCAAATGGTAAAGAATGTGATTAAAGGCTCTTTTCCTATGTCAAAAGTTTTAGTTTTCGAGGGTAATAGCTACGTATGTTGAAAAAATGAAGATATTAGACTATTTTATAATTGCAAATGGTAACGAATGTGATTAAAGGCTCTTTTCCTATGTCAAAAGTTTTAGTTTTCGAGGGTAATAGCTACGTATGTTGAAAAAATGAAGATATTAGACTATTTTATAATTGTAAATGGTAACGAATGTGATTAAAGGCTCTTTTCCTAAGTCAAAAGTTTTAGTTTTCGAGGGTAATAGCTACGTATGTTGAAAAAATGAAGATATTAGACTATTTTATGATTGCACATGGTAAAGAATGTGATTAAAGGCTCTTTTCCTATGTCAAAAGTTTTAGTTTTCGAGGGTAATAGCTACGTATGTTGGAAAAATGAAGATATTAGACTATTTTATGATTGCACATGGTAAAGAATGTGATTAAAGGCTCTTTTCCTATGTCAAAAATTTTAGTTTTCGAGGGTAATAGCTACGTATGTTGAAAAAATGAAGATATTAGACTATTTTATAATTGCAAATGGTAACGAATGTGATTAAAGGCTCTTTTCCTATGTCAAAAGTTTTAGTTTTCGAGGGTGATAGCTACGTATGTTGAAAAAATGAAGATATTAGACTATTTTATAATTGCAAATGGTAATGAATGTGATTAAAGGCTCTTTTCCTATGTCAAAAGTTTTAGTTTTCGAGGGTAATAGCTACGTATATTGAAAAAATGAAGATATTAGACTATTTTATGATTGCACATGGTAAAGAATGTGATTAAAGGCTCTTTTCCTATGTCAAAAGTTTTAGTTTTCGAGGGTAATAGCTACGTATGTTGGAAAAATGAAGATATTAGACTATTTTATGATTGCACATGGTAAAGAATGTGATTAAAGGCTCTTTTCCTATGTCAAAAATTTTAGTTTTCGAGGGTAATAGCTACGTAAGTTGAAAAAATGAAGATATTAGACTATTTTATGATTGCACATGGTAAAGAATGTGATTAAAGGCTCTTTTCCTATGTCAAAAGTTTTAGTTTTCGAGGGTAATAGCTACGTATGTTGGAAAAATGAAGATATTAGACTATTTTATGATTGCACATGGTAAAGAAAGTGCTTAAAGGCTCTTTTCCTATTTCAAAAGTTTTAGTTTTCGAGGGTAATAGCTACGTATGTTGAAAAAATGAAGATATTAGACTATTTTATGATTCCAAATGGTAAAGAATGTGATTAAAGGCTCTTTTCCTATGTCAAAAGTTTTAGTTTTCGAGGGTAATGGCTACGTATGTTGAAAAAATGTTGATATTAGACTATTTTATAATTGCAAATGGTAACGAATGTGATTAAAGGCTCTTTTCCTATGTCAAAAGTTTTAGTTTTCGAGGGTAATAGCTACGTATGTTGAAAAATAAGATATTAGACTATTTTATAATTGCAAATGGTAACGAATGTGATTAAAGGCTCTTTTCCTATGTCAAAAGTTTTAGTTTTCGAGGGAAATAGCTACGTATGTTGGAAAAATGAAGATATTAGACTATTTTATGATTGCACATGGTAAAGAAAGTGCTTAAAGGCTCTTTTCCTATTTCAAAAGTTTTAGTTTTCGAGGTTAATAGCTATGTATGTTGAAAAAATGAAGATATTAGACTATTTTATGATTGCACATGGTAAAGAATGTGATTAAAGGCTCTTTTCCTATGTCAAAAATTTTAGTTTTCGAGGGTAATAGCTACGTATGTTGAAAAAATGAAGATATTAGACTATTTTATGATTGCAAATGGTAAAGAATGTGATTAAAGGCTCTTTTCCTATGTCAAAAGTTTTAGTTTTCGAGGGTAATAGCTACGTATGTTGAAAAAATGAAGATATTAGACTATTTTATAATTGCAAATGGTAACGAATGTGATTAAAGGCTCTTTTCCTATGTCAAAAGTTTTAGTTTTCGAGGGTAATAGCTACGTATGTTGAAAAAATGAAGATATTAGACTATTTTATAATTGCAAATGGTAACGAATGTGATTAAAGGCTCTTTTCCAATGTCAAAAGTTTTAGTTTTCGAGGGTAATAGCTACGTATGTTGAAAAAATGAAGATATTAGACTATTTTATGATTGCACATGGTAAAGAAAGTGCTTAAAGGCTCTTTTCCTATTTCAAAAGTTTTAGTTTTCGAGGGTAATAGCTACGTATGTTGGAAAAATGAAGATATTAGACTATTTTATGATTGCACATGGTAAAGAAAGTGCTTAAAGGCTCTTTTCCTATTTCAAAAGTTTTAGTTTTCGAGGGTAATAGCTACGTATGTTGAAAAAATGAAGATATTAGACTATTTTATAATTGCAAATGGTAACGAATGTGATTAAAGGCTCTTTTCCTATGTCAAAAGTTTTAGTTTTCGAGGGTAATAGCTATGTATGTTGAAAAAATGAAGATATTAGACTATTTTATGATTGCACATGGTAAAGAAAGTGCTTAAAGGCTCTTTTCCTATTTCAAAAGTTTTAGTTTTCGAGGGTAATAGCTACGTATGTTGAAAAAATGAAGATATTAGACTATTTTATGATTGCAAATGGTAAAGAATGTGATTAAAGGCTCTTTTCCTATGTCAAAAGTTTTAGTTTTCGAGGGTGATAGCTACGTATGTTGAAAAAATGAAGATATTAGACTATTTTATAATTGCAAATGGTAACGAATGTGATTAAAGGCTCTTTTCCTATGTCAAAAGTTTTAGTTTTCGAGGGTAATAGCTACGTGTGTTGAAAAAATGAAGATATTAGACTATTTTATGATTGCACATGGTAAAGAATGTGATTAAAGGCTCTTTTCCTATGTCAAAAGTTTTAGTTTTCGAGGGTAATAGCTACGTATGTTGGAAAAATGAAGATATTAGACTATTTTATGATTGCACATGGTAAAGAAAGTGCTTAAAGGCTCTTTTCCTATTTCAAAAGTTTTAGTTTTCGAGGGTAATAGCTACGTAAGTTGAAAAAATGAAGATATTAGATTATTTTATGATTGCAAATGGTAAAGAATGTGATTAAAGGCTCTTTTCCTATGTCAAAAGTTTTAGTTTTCGAGGGTGATAGCTACGTATGTTGAAAAAATGAAGATATTAGAATATTTTATAATTGCAAATGGAAACGAATGTGATTAAAGGCTCTTTTCCTATGTCAAAAGTTTTAGTTTTCGAGGGTAATAGCTACGTATGTTGAAAAAATGAAGATATTAGACTATTTTATGATTGCACATGGTAAAGAATGTGATTAAAGGCTCTTTTCCTATGTCAAAAGTTTTAGTATTCGAGGGTAATAGCTACGTATGTTGGAAAAATGAAGATATTAGACTATTTTATGATTCCAAATGGTAAAGAATGTGATTAAAGGCTCTTTTCCTATGTCAAAAGTTTTAGTTTTCGAGGGCAATAGCTACGTATGTTGAAAAAATGAAGATATTAGACTATTTTATAATTGCAAATGGTAACGAATGTGATTAAAGGCTCTTTTCCTATGTCAAAAGTTTTAGTTTTCGAGGGTAATAGCTACGTATGTTGAAAAAAAGAAGATATTAGACTATTTTATAATTGCACATGGTAAAGAATGTGATTAAAGGCTCTTTTCCTATGTCAAAAGTTTTAGTTTTCGAGGGTAATAGCTACGTATGTACCCTCGAAAACTAAAACTTTTGAAATAGGAAAAGAGCCTTTAATCACATTCGTTACCATTTACAATTATAAAATAGTCTAATATCAACATTTTTTCAACATACGTAGCTATTACCCTCGAAAACTAAAACTTTTGACATAGGAAAAGAGCCTTTAATCACATTCTTTACCATTTGCAATCATAAAATAGTCTAATATCTTCATTTTTTCAACATACGTAGCTATTACCCTCGAAAACTAAAACTTTTGAAATAGGAAAAGAGCCTTTAAGCACTTTCTTTACCATGTGCAATTATAAAATAGTCTAATATCTTCATTTTTTCAACATACGTAGCTATTACCCTCGAAAACTAAAACTTTTGACATAGGAAAAGAGCCTTTAATCACATTCGTTACCATTTGCAATTATAAAATAGTCTAATATCTTCATTTTTTTAACATACGTAGCTATTACCCTCGAAAACTAAAACTTTTGACATAGGAAAAGAGCCTTTAATCACATTCGTTACCATTTGCAATTATAAAATAGTCTAATATCTTCATTTTTTCAACATACGTAGCTATTACCCTCGAAAACTAAAACTTTTGACATAGGAAAAGAGCCTTTAATCACATTCGTTACCATTTGCAATTATAAAATAGTCTAATATCAACATTTTTTCAACATACGTAGCTATTACCCTCGAAAACTAAAACTTTTGACATAGGAAAAGAGCCTTTAATCACATTCTTTACCATTTGCAATCATAAAATAGTCTAATATCTTCATTTTTTCAACATACGTAGCTATTACCCTCGAAAACTAAAACTTTTGACATAGGAAAAGAGCCTTTAATCACATTCTTTACCATGTGCAATCATAAAATAGTCTAATATCTTCATTTTTTCAACATACGTAGCTATTACCCTCGAAAACTAAAACTTTTGACATAGGAAAAGAGCCTTTAATCACATTCGTTACCATTTGCAATTATAAAATAGTCTAATATCTTCATTTTTTCAACATACGTAGCTATTACCCTCGAAAACTAAAACTTTTGACATAGGAAAAGAGCCTTTAATCACATTCGTTACCTTTTGCAATTATAAAATAGTCTAATATCTTCATTTTTTCAACATACGTAGCTATTACCCTCGAAAACTAATACTTTTGACATAGGAAAAGAGCCTTTAATCACATTCTTTACCATTTGCAATCATAAAATAGACTAATATCTTCATTTTTTCAACATACGTAGCTATTACCCTCGAAAACTAAAATTTTTGACATAGGAAAAGAGCCTTTAATCACATTCTTTACCATTTGCAATCATAAAATAGTCTAATATCTTCATTTTTTCAACATACGTAGCTATTACCCTCGAAAACTAAAACTTTTGACATAGGAAAAGAGCCTTTAATCACATTCTTTACCATTTGCAATCATAAAATAGTCTAATATCTTCATTTTTTTCAACACACGTAGCTATTACCCTCGAAAACTAAAACTTTTGAAATAGGAAAAGAGCCTTTAAGCACTTTCTTTACCATGTGCAATCATAAAATAGTCTAATATCTTCATTTTTCCAACATACGTAGCTATTTCCCTCTAAAACTAAAACTTTTGACATAGGAAAAGAGCCTTTAATCACATTCGTTACCATTTGCAATTATAAAATAGTCTAATATCTTCATTTTTTCAACATACGTAGCTATTACCCTCAAAAACTAAAACTTTTGACATAGGAAAAGAGCCTTTAATCACATTCGTTACCATTTGCAATTATAAAATAGTCTAATATCTTCATTTTTTCAACATACGTAGCTATTACCCTCGAAAACTAAAACTTTTGACATAGGAAAAGAGCCTTTAATCACATTCGTTACCATTTGCAATTATAAAATAGTCTAATATCAACATTTTTTCAACATACGTAGCTATTACCCTCGAAAACTAAAACTTTTGACATAGGAAAAGAGCCTTTAATCACATTCTTTACCATTTGGAATCATAAAATAGTCTAATATCTTCATTTTTTTCAACATACGTTGCTATTACCCTCGAAAACTAAAACTTTTGAAATAGGAAAAGAGCCTTTAAGCACTTTCTTTACCATGTGCAATCATAAAATAGTCTAATATCAACATTTTTTCAACATACGTAGCTATTACCCTCGAAAACTAAAACTTTTGACATAGGAAAAGAGCCTTTAATCACATTCTTTACCATTTGCAATCATAAAATAGTCTAATATCTTCATTTTTTCAACATACGTAGCTATTACCCTCGAAAACTAAAACTTTTGAAATAGGAAAAGAGCCTTTAAGCACTTTCTTTACCATGTGCAATCATAAAATAGTCTAATATCTTCATTTTTTCAACATACGTAGCTATTACCCTCGAAAACTAAAACTTTTGACATAGGAAAAGAGCCTTTAATCACATTCGTTACCATTTGCAATTATAAAATAGTCTAATATCTTCATTTTTTCAACATACGTAGCTATTACCCTCGAAAACTAAAACTTTTGACATAGGAAAAGAGCCTTTAATCACATTCGTTACCATTTGCAATTATAAAATAGTCTAATATCTTCATTTTTTCAACATACGTAGCTATTACCCTCGAAAACTAAAACTTTTGACATAGGAAAAGAGCCTTTAATCACATTCTTTACCATTTGCAATCATAAAATAGTCTAATATCTTCATTTTTTCAACATACGTAGCTATTACTCTCGAAAACTAAAATTTTTGACATAGGAAAAGAGCCTTTAATCACATTCTTTACCATTTGCAATCATAAAATAGTCTAATATCTTCATTTTTTCAACATACGTAGCTATTACCCTCGAAAACTAAAACTTTTGACATAGGAAAAGAGCCTTTAATCACATTCTTTACCATTTGCAATCATAAAATAGTCTAATATCTTCATTTTTTCAACATACGTAGCTATTACCCTCGAAAACTAAAACTTTTGAAATAGGAAAAGAGCCTTTAAGCACTTTCTTTACCATGTGCAATCATAAAATAGTCTAATATCTTCATTTTTCCAACATACGTAGCTATTTCCCTCGAAAACTAAAACTTTTGACATAGGAAAAGAGCCTTTAATCACATTCGTTACCATTTGCAATTATAAAATAGTCTAATATCTTCATTTTTTCAACATACGTAGCTATTACCCTCAAAAACTAAAACTTTTGACATAGGAAAAGAGCCTTTAATCACATTCGTTACCATTTGCAATTATAAAATAGTCTAATATCTTCATTTTTTCAACATACGTAGCTATTACCCTCGAAAACTAAAACTTTTGACATAGGAAAAGAGCCTTTAATCACATTCGTTACCATTTGCAATTATAAAATAGTCTAATATCAACATTTTTTCAACATACGTAGCTATTACCCTCGAAAACTAAAACTTTTGACATAGGAAAAGAGCCTTTAATCACATTCTTTACCATTTGGAATCATAAAATAGTCTAATATCTTCATTTTTTTCAACATACGTAGCTATTACCCTCGAAAACTAAAACTTTTGAAATAGGAAAAGAGCCTTTAAGCACTTTCTTTACCATGTGCAATCATAAAATAGTCTAATATCAACATTTTTTCAACATACGTAGCTATTACCCTCGAAAACTAAAACTTTTGAAATAGGAAAAGAGCCTTTAAGCACTTTCTTTACCATGTGCAATCATAAAATAGTCTAATATCTTCATTTTTTCAACATACGTAGCTATTTCCCTCGAAAACTAAAACTTTTGACATAGGAAAAGAGCCTTTAATCACATTCGTTACCATTTGCAATTATAAAATAGTCTAATATCTTCATTTTTTCAACATACGTAGCTATTACCCTCGAAAACTAAAACTTTTGACATAGGAAAAGAGCCTTTAATCACATTCGTTACCATTTGCAATTATAAAATAGTCTAATATCTTCATTTTTTCAACATACGTAGCTATTACCCTCGAAAACTAAAACTTTTGACATAGGAAAAGAGCCTTTAATCACATTCGTTACCATTTGCAATTATAAAATAGTCTAATATCTTCATTTTTTCAACATACGTAGCTATTACCCTCGAAAACTAAAACTTTTGACATAGGAAAAGAGCCTTTAATCACATTCTTTACCATTTGCAATTATAAAATAGTCTAATATCTTCATTTTTTCAACATACGTAGCTATAACCCTCGAAAACTAAAATTTTTGACATAGGAAAAGAGCCTTTAATCACATTCTTTACCATTTGCAATCATAAAATAGTCTAATATCTTCATTTTTTCAACATACGTAGCTATTACCCTCGAAAACTAAAACTTTTGACATAGGAAAAGAGCTTTTAATCACACTCTTTACCATTTGCAATCATAAAATAGTCTAATATCTTCATTTTTTCAACATACGTAGCTATTACCCTCGAAAACTAAAACTTTTGACATAGGAAAAGAGCCTTTAATCACATTCGTTACCATTTGCAATTATAAAATAGTCTAATATCTTCATTTTTTCAACATACGTAGCTATTACCCTCGAAAACTAAAACTTTTGACATAGGAAAAGAGCCTTTAATCACATTCGTTACCATTTGCAATTATAAAATAGTCTAATATCTTCATTTTTTCAACATACGTAGCTATTACCCTCGAAAACTAAAACTTTTGACATAGGAAAAGAGCCTTTAATCACATTCTTTACCATTTGCAATCATAAAATAGTCTAATATCTTCATTTTTTCAACATACGTAGCTATAACCCTCGAAAACTAGAATTTTTGACATAGGAAAAGAGCCTTTAATCACATTCTTTACCATTTGCAATCATAAAATAGTCTAATATCTTCATTTTTTCAACATACGTAGCTATTACCCTCGAAAACTAAAACTTTTGACATAGGAAAAGAGCCTTTAATCACACTCTTTACCATTTGCAATCATAAAATAGTCTAATATCTTCATTTTTTCAACATACGTAGCTATTACCCTCGAAAACTAAAACTTTTGAAATAGGAAAAGAGCCTTTAAGCACTTTCTTTACCATGTGCAATCATAAAAGAGTCTAATATCTTCATTTTTCCAACATGCGTAGCTATTTCCCTCGAAAACTAAAACTTTTGACATAGGAAAAGAGCCTTTAATCACATTCGTTACCATTTGCAATTATAAAATAGTCTAATATCTTCATTTTTTCAACATACGTAGCTATTACCCTCAAAAACTAAAACTTTTGACATAGGAAAAGAGCCTTTAATCACATTCGTTACCATTTGCAATTATAAAATAGTCTAATATCTTCATTTTTTCAACATACGTAGCTATTACCCTCGAAAACTAAAACTTTTGACATAGGAAAAGAGCCTTTAATCACGTTCGTTACCATTTGCAATTATAAAATAGTCTAATATCAACATTTTTTCAACATACGTAGCTATTACCCTCGAAAACTAAAACTTTTGACATAGGAAAAGAGCCTTTAATCACATTCTTTACCATTTGGAATCATAAAATAGTCTAATATCTTCATTTTTTTCAACATACGTAGCTATTACCCTCGAAAACTAAAACTTTTGAAATAGGAAAAGAGCCTTTAAGCACTTTCTTTACCATGTGCAATCATAAAATAGTCTAATATCTTCATTTTTTCAACATACGTAGCTATTACCCTCGAAAACTAAAACTTTTGACATAGGAAAAGAGCCTTTAATCACATTCGTTGCCATTTGCAATTATAAAATAGTCTAATATCTTCATTTTTTCAACATACGTAGCTATTACCCTCGAAAACTAAAACTTTTGACATAGGAAAAGAGCCTTTAATCACATTCGTTACCATTTGCAATTATAAAATAGTCTAATATCTTCATTTTTTCAACATACGTAGCTATTACCCTCGAAAACTAAAACTTTTGACATAGGAAAAGAGCCTTTAATCAAATTCTTTACCATTTGCAATCATAAAATAGTCTAATATCTTCATTTTTTCAACATACGTAGCTATTACCCTCGAAAACTAAAATTTTTGACATAGGAAAAGAGCCTTTAATCACATTCTTTACCATGTGCAATCATAAAATAGTCTAATATCTTCATTTTTCCAACATACGTAGCTATTACCCTCGAAAACTAAAACTTTTGACATAGGAAAAGAGCCTTTAATCACATTCTTTACCATGTGCAATCATAAAATAGTCTAATATCTTCATTTTTTCAACATACGTAGCTATTACCCTCGAAAACTAAAACTTTTGACATAGGAAAAGAGCCTTTAATCACATTCGTTACCATTTGCAATTATAAAATAGTCTAATATCTTCATTTTTTCAACATACGTAGCTATCACCCTCGAAAACTAAAACTTTTGACATAGGAAAAGAGCCTTTAATCACATTCTTTACCATTTGCAATCATAAAATAGTCTAATATCTTTATTTTTTCAACATACGTAGCTATTACCCTCGAAAACTAAAACTTTTGAAATAGGAAAAGAGCCTTTAAGCACTTTCTTTACCATGTGCAATCATAAAATAGTCTAATATCTTCATTTTTTCAACATACGTAGCTATTACCCTCGAAAACTAAAACTTTTGACATAGGAAAAGAGCCTTTAATCACATTCTTTACCATTTGCAATCATAAAATAGTCTAATATCTTTATTTTTTCAACATACGTAGCTATTACCCTCGAAAACTAAAACTTTTGACATAGGAAACGAGCCTTTAATCACATTCGTTACCATTTGCAATTATAAAATAGTCTAATATCTTCATTTTTTCAACATACGTAGCTATTACCCTCGAAAACTAAAACTTTTGACATAGGAAAAGAGCCTTTAATCACATTCGTTACCATTTGCAATTATAAAATAGTCTAATATCAACATTTTTTCAGCATACGTAGCTATTACCCTCGAAAACTAAAACTTTTGACATAGGAAAAGAGCCTTTAATCACATTCTTTACCATTTGCAATCATAAAATAGTCTAATATCTTCATTTTTTCAACATACGTAGCTATTACATTCGAACACTAAAACTTTTGAAATAAGAAAAGAGCCTTTAAGCACTTTCTTTACCATGTGCAATCATAAAATAGTCTAATATCTTCATTTTTTCAACATACGTAGCTATTACCCTCGAAAACTAAAACTTTTGACATAGGAAAAGAGCCTTTAATCACTTTCGTTACCATTTGCAATTATAAAATAGTCTAATATCTTCATTTTTTCAACATACGTAGCTATTACCCTCGAAAACTAAAACTTTTGACATAGGAAAAGAGCCTTTAATCACATTCGTTACCATTTGCAATTATAAAATAGTCTAATATCTTCATTTTTTCAACATACGTAGCTATTACCCTCGAAAACTAAAACTTTTGACATAGGAAAAGAGCCTTTAATCACATTCGTTACCATTTGCAATTATAAAATAGTCTAATATCAACATTTTTTCAACATACGTAGCTATTACCCTCGAAAACTAAAACTTTTGACATAGGAAAAGAGCCTTTAATCACATTCTTTACCATTTGCAATCATAAAATAGTCTAATATCTTCATTTTTTCAACATACGTAGCTATTACCCTCGAAAACTAAAACTTTTGAAATAGGAAAAGAGCCTTTAAGCACTTTCTTTACCATGTGCAATCATAAAATAGTCTAATATCTTCATTTTTTCAACATACGTAGCTATTACCCTCGAAAACTAAAACTTTTGACATAGGAAAAGAGCCTTTAATCACATTCTTTACCATTTGCAATCATAAAATAGTCTAATATCTTCATTTTTTCAACATACGTAGCTATTACCCTCGAAAACTAAAATTTTTGACATAGGAAAAGAGCCTTTAATCACATTCTTTACCATTTGCAATCATAAAATAGTCTAATATCTTCATTTTTTCAACATACGTAGCTATTACCCTCGAAAACTAAAACTTTTGACATAGGAAAAGAGCCTTTAATCACATTCTTTACCATTTGCAATCATAAAATAGTCTAATATCTTCATTTTTTCAACATACGTAGCTATTACCCTCGAAAACTAAAACTTTTGAAATAGGAAAAGAGCCTTTAAGCACTTTCTTTAGCATGTGCAATCATAAAATAGTCTAATATCTTCATTTTTCCAACATACGTAGCTATTTCCCTCGAAAACTAAAACTTTTGACATAGGAAAAGAGCCTTTAATCACATTCGTTACCATTTGCAATTATAAAATAGTCTAATATCTTCATTTTTTCAACATACGTAGCTATTACCCTCAAAAACTAAAACTTTTGACATAGGAAAAGAGCCTTTAATCACATTCGTTACCATTTGCAATCATAAAATAGTCTAATATCTTCATTTTTTCAACATACTTAGCTATTACCCTCAAAAACTAAAACTTTTGACATAGGAAAAGAGCCTTTAATCACATTCGTTACCATTTGCAATTATAAAATAGTCTAATATCAACATTTTTTCAACATACGTAGCTATTACCCTCTAAAACTAAAACTTTTGACATAGGCAAAGAGCCTTTAATCACATTCTTTACCATTTGGAATCATAAAATAGTCTAATATCTTCATTTTCTTCAACATACGTAGCTATTACCCTCGAAAACTAAAACTTTTGAAATAGGAAAAGAGCGTTTAAGCACTTTCTTTACCATGTGCAATCATAAAATAGTCTAATATCTTCATTTTTTCAACATACGTAGCTATTACCCTCGAAAACTAAAACTTTTGACATAGGAAAAGAGTCTTTAATCACATTCGTTACCATTTGCAATTATAAAATAGTCTAATATCTTCATTTTTTCAACATACGTAGCTATTACCCTCGAAAACTAAAACTTTTGACATAGGAAAAGAGCCTTTAATCACATTCTTTACCATTTGCAATCATAAAATAGTCTAATATCTTCATTTTTTCAACATACGTAGCTATTACCCTCGAAAACTAAAACTTTTGAAATAGGAAAAGAGCCTTTAAGCACTTTCTTTACCATGTGCAATCATAAAATAGTCTAATATCTTCATTTTTTCAACATACGTAGCTATTACCCTCGAAAACTAAAACTTTTGACATAGGAAAAGAGCCTTTAATCACTTTCGTTACCATTTGCAATTATAAAATAGTCTAATATCTTCATTTTTTCAACATACGTAGCTATTACCCTCGAAAACTAAAACTTTTGACATAGGAAAAGAGCCTTTAATCACATTCGTTACCATTTGCAATTATAAAATAGTCTAATATCTTCATTTTTTCAACATACGTAGCTATTACCCTCGAAAACTAAAACTTTTGACATAGGAAAAGAGCCTTTAATCACATTCGTTACCATTTGCAATTATAAAATAGTCTAATATCAACATTTTTTCAACATACGTAGCTATTACCCTCGAAAACTAAAACTTTTGACATAGGAAAAGAGCCTTTAATCACATTCTTTACCATTTGCAATCATAAAATAGTCTAATATCTTCATTTTTTCAACATACGTAGCTATTACCCTCGAAAACTAAAACTTTTGAAATAGGAAAAGAGCCTTTAAGCACTTTCTTTACCATGTGCAATCATAAAATAGTCTAATATCTTCATTTTTTCAACATACGTAGCTATTACCCTCGAAAACTAAAACTTTTGACATAGGAAAAGAGCCTTTAATCACATTCTTTACCATTTGCAATCATAAAATAGTCTAATATCTTCATTTTTTCAACATACGTAGCTATTACCCTCGAAAACTAAAATTTTTGACATAGGAAAAGAGCCTTTAATCACATTCTTTACCATTTGCAATCATAAAATAGTCTAATATCTTCATTTTTTCAACATACGTAGCTATTACCCTCGAAAACTAAAACTTTTGACATAGGAAAAGAGCCTTTAATCACATTCTTTACCATTTGCAATCATAAAATAGTCTAATATCTTCATTTTTTCAACATACGTAGCTATTACCCTCGAAAACTAAAACTTTTGAAATAGGACAAGAGCCTTTAAGCACTTTCTTTAGCATGTGCAATCATAAAATAGTCTAATATCTTCATTTTTCCAACATACGTAGCTATTTCCCTCGAAAACTAAAACTTTTGACATAGGAAAAGAGCCTTTAATCACATTCGTTACCATTTGCAATTATAAAATAGTCTAATATCTTCATTTTTTTCAACATACGTAGCTATTACCCTCAAAAACTAAAACTTTTGACATAGGAAAAGAGCCTTTAATCACATTCGTTACCATTTGCAATTATAAAATAGTCTAATATCTTCATTTTTTCAACATACGTAGCTATTACCCTCGAAAACTAAAACTTTTGACATAGGAAAAGAGCCTTTAATCACATTCGTTACCATTTGCAATTATAAAATAGTCTAATATCAACATTTTTTCAACATACGTAGCTATTACCCTCGAAAACTAAAACTTTTGACATAGGAAAAGAGCCTTTAATCACATTCTTTACCATTTGGAATCATAAAATAGTCTAATATCTTCATTTTTTTCAACATACGTAGCTATTACCCTCGAAAACTAAAACTTTTGAAATAGGAAAAGAGCCTTTAAGCACTTTCTTTACCATGTGCAATCATAAAATAGTCTAATATCTTCATTTTTTCAACATACGTAGCTATTACCCTCGAAAACTAAAACTTTTGACATAGGAAAAGAGCCTTTAATCACATTCGTTGCCATTTGCAATTATAAAATAGTCTAATATCTTCATTTTTTCAACATACGTAGCTATTACCCTCGAAAACTAAAACTTTTGACATAGGAAAAGAGCCTTTAATCACATTCGTTACCATTTGCAATTATAAAATAGTCTAATATCTTCATTTTTTCAACATACGTAGCTATTACCCTCGAAAACTAAAACTTTTGACATAGGAAAAGAGCCTTTAAGTCAAATTCTTTACCATTTGCAATCATAAAATAGTCTAATATCTTCATTTTTTCAACATACGTACCTATTACCCTCGAAAACTAAAATTTTTGACATAGGAAAAGAGCCTTTAATCACATTCTTTACCATGTGCAATCATAAAATAGTCTAATATCTTCATTTTTCCAACATACGTAGCTATTACCCTCGAAAACTAAAACTTTTGACATAGGAAAAGAGCCTTTAATCACATTCTTTACCATGTGCAATCATAAAATAGTCTAATATCTTCATTTTTTCAACATACGTAGCTATTACCTCGAAAACTAAAACTTTTGACATAGGAAAAGAGCCTTTAATCACATTCGTTACCATTTGCAATTATAAAATAGTCTAATATCTTCATTTTTTCAACATACGTAGCTATCACCCTCGAAAACTAAAACTTTTGACATAGGAAAAGAGCCTTTAATCACATTCTTTACCATTTGCAATCATAAAATAGTCTAATATCTTTATTTTTTCAACATACGTAGCTATTACCCTCGAAAACTAAAACTTTTGAAATAGGAAAAGAGCCTTTAAGCACTTTCTTTACCATGTGCAATCATAAAATAGTCTAATATCTTCATTTTTTCAACATACGTAGCTATTACCCTCGAAAACTAAAACTTTTGACATAGGAAAAGAGCCTTTAATCACATTCTTTACCATTTGCAATCATAAAATAGTCTAATATCTTTATTTTTTCAACATACGTAGCTATTACCCTCGAAAACTAAAACTTTTGACATAGGAAACGAGCCTTTAATCACATTCGTTACCATTTGCAATTATAAAATAGTCTAATATCTTCATTTTTTTCAACATACGTAGCTATTACCCTCGAAAACTAAAACTT
>NW_027066349.1:0-18841 GCF_032884065.1 Artemia franciscana
ACGTATGTTGAAAAAATGAAGATATTAGACTATTTTATGATTGCAAATGATGAAGAATGTGATTAAAGGCTCTTTTCCTATGTCAAAAGTTTTAGTTTTTGAGGGTAATAGCTAGGTATGTTGAAAAAATGAAGATATTAGACTATTTTATGATTGCAAATGGTAAAGAATGTGATTAAAGGCTCTTTTTATATTTCAAAAGTTTTAGTTTTCGAGGGTAATAGCTACGAATGTTGAAAAATGAAGATATTAGACAATTTTATGATTGCATATGGTAAAGAATGTGATTAAAGGCTCTTTTCCTATTTCAAAAGTTTTAGTTTTCGAGGGTAATAGCTACGTCAGTTGAAAAAATGAAGATATTAGACTATTTTATGATTGCAAATGGTAAAGAATTTGATTAAAGGCACTTTTCCTATGTCAAAAGTTTTAGTTTTCGAGGGTAATAGCTTTGTCTGTGGAAAAAATGAAGATATTAGACAATTTTATGATTGCACATGGTAAAGAATATGATTAAAGTCTCTTTTCCTATTTCAAAAGTTTTAGTTTTCGAGGGTAATAGCTACGTATGTTGAAAAAATGAAGATATTAGACTATTTTATGATTACACATGGTAAAGAATGTGATTAAAGGCTCTTTTCCTGTTTCAAAACATTTAGTTTTCGAGGGTAATAGCTTTGTCTGTGGAAAAAATGAATATATTAGACAATTTTATGATTGCACATGGTAAAGAATGTGATTAAAGGCTCTTTTCCTATTTCAAAAGTTTTAGTTTCCGAGGGTAATAGCTACGTATGTTGGAAAAATGAAGATATTAGACTATTTTATGATTGCACATGGTAAAGAATGTGATTAAAGGCTCTTTTCCTATTTCAAAAATTTAGTTTTCGAGGGTAATAGCTACGTATGTTGAAAACATGAAGATATTAGACTATTTTATGATTGCAAATGGTAAAGAATGTGATTAAAGGCTCTTTTCCTATTTCAAAAGTTTTAGTTTTCGAGGGTAATAGCTACGTATGTTGAAAAAATGAAGATATTAGACAATTTTATGATTGCACATGGTAAAGAATGTGATTAAAGGCTCTTTTTCTATTTCAAAAGTTTTAGTTTTCGAGGGTAATAGCTTTGTCTGTGGAAAAAATGAAGATATTAGACAATTTTATGATTGCACATGGTAAAGAATGTGATTAAAGGCTCTTTTCCTATTTCAAAAGTTTTAGTTTTCGAGGGTAATAGCTACGTATGTTGAAAAAATTAAAATATTAGACTATTTTATGATTGCACATCGTAAAGAATGTGATTAAAGGCTCTTTTCCTATTTCAAAAATTTAGTTTTCGAGGGTAATAGCTACGTATGTTGAAAAAATGAAGATATTAGACTATTTTATGATTGCAAATGGTAAAGAATGTGATTAAAGTCTCTTTTCCTATTTCAAAAGTTTTAGTTTTCGAGGGTAATAGCTACGTATGTTGAAAAAATGAAGATATTAGACTATTTTATGATTGCAAATGGTAAAGAATGTGATTAAAGGCTCTTTTCCTATGTCAAAAGTTTTAGTTTTCGAGGGTAATAGCTACGTATGTTGAAAAAATGAAGATATTAGACTATTTTATGATTGCAAATGGTAAAGAATGTGATTAAAGGCTCTTTTCCTATTTCAAAAGTTTTAGTTTTCGAGGGTAATAGCTACGTATGTTGAAAAAATGAAGATATTAGACTATTTTATAATTGCAAATGGTAAAGAATGTGATTAAAGGCTCTTTTCCTATGTCAAAAGTTTTAGTTTTCGAGGGTAATAGCTACGTATGTTGAAAAAATGAAGATATTAGACTGTTTTATGATTGCAAATGGTAAAGAATGTCATTAAAGGCTCTTTTCCTATTTCAAAAGTTTTAGTTTTCGAGGGTAATAGCTTTGTCTGTGGAAAAAATGAAGATATTAGACTCTTTTATGATTGCAAATGGTAAAGAATGTGATTAAAGGCTCTTTTCCTATTTCAAAAGTTTTAGTTTTCGAGGGTAATAGCTACGTTTGTTGAAAAAATGAAGATATTAGACAGTTTTATGATTGCAAATGGTAAAGAATGTGATTAAAGGCTCTTTTCCTATGTCAAAAGTTTTAGTTTTCGAGGGTAATAGCTACGTATGTCTAAAAAATGAAGATGTTAGACTATTTTATGATTGCAAATGGTAAAGAATGTAATTAAAGGCTCTTTTCCTATGTCAAAAGTTTTAGTTTTCGAGGGTAATAGCTATGTCTGTGGAAAAAATGAAGATATTAGACAATTTTATGATTGCACATGGTAAAGAATGTTATTATGTTGGCTCTGTGTCAAAAAATTCGAAGGTAATAGCTACGTATGTTGAAAAAATGAAGATATTAGACTATTTTATGATTGCAAATGGTAAAGAATGTGATTAAAGGCTCTTTTCCTATGTCAAAAGTTTTAGTTTTCGAGGGTAATAGCTACGTATGTTGAAAAAATGAACATATTAGACTATTTTATGATTGCAAATGGTAAAGAATATGATTCAAGGCTCTTTTCCTATTTCAAAAGTTTTAGTTTTCGAGGGTAATAGCTACGTATGTTGAAAAAATGAAGATATTAGACTATTTTATGATTGCAAATGGTAAAGAATGTGATTAAAGGCTCTTTTCCTATGTCAAAAGTTTTAGTTTTCGAGGGTAGTAGCTACGTATGGTGAAAAAATGAAGATATTAGACTATTTTATGATTGCAAATGGTAAAGAATGTGATTAAAGGCTCTTTTCCTATTTCAAAAGTTTTAGTTTTCGAGGCTAATAGCTTTGTCTGTGGAAAAAATGAAGATATTAAACTATTTTATGATTGCAAATGGTAAAGAATGTGATTAAAGGCTCTTTTCCTATTTCAAAAGTTTTAGTTTTCGAGGGTAATAGCTACGTATGTTGAAAAAATGAAGATATTAGACTATTTTATGATTGTAAATGGTAAAGAATGTGATTAAAGGCTCTTTTCCTATGTCAAAAGTTTTAGTTTTCGAGGGTAATAGCTTTGTCTGTGGAAAAAATGAAGATATTAGACAATTTTATGATTGTACATGGTAAAGAATGTGATTAAAGGCTCTTTTCCTATTTCAAAAGTTATAGTTTTCGAAGGTAATAGCTACGTATGTTGAAAAAAATGAAGATATTAGACTATTTTATGATTGCACATGGTATAGAATGTGATTAAAGGCTCTTTTCCTATTTCAAAAGTTTTAGTTCTCGAGGGTAATAGCTACGTATGTTGAAAAAATGAAGATATTAGACTATTTTATGATTGCAAATGGTAAAGAATGTGATTAAAGGCTCTTTTTCTATTTCAAAAGTTTTAGTTTTCAAGGGTAATAGCTACGTATGTTGAAAAAATGAAGATATTAGACTATTTTATGATTGCAAATGTTAAAGAATGTGATTAAAGGCTCTTTTCCTATTTCAAAAGATTTAGTTTTAGAGGGTAATAGCTACTATGTTGAAAAAATGAAGATATTAGACTATTTTATGATTGCACATGGTAAAGAATGTGATTAAAGGCTCTTTTTCTATTTCAAAAGTTTTAGTTTTTCGAGGGTAATAGCTTTGTCTGTGGAAAAAATGAAGATATTAGACTATTTTATGATTGCAAATGGTAAAGAATGTGATTAAAGGCTCTTTTCCTATTTCAAAAGTTTTAGTTTTCGAGGGTAATAGCTACGTATGTTGAAAAAATGAAGATATTAGACTATTTTATGATTGCAAATGGCAAAGAATGTGATTAAAGGCTCTTTTCCTATTTCAAAAGTTTTAGTTTTCGAGGGTAATAGCTACGTATGTTGAAAAAATGAAGATATTAGACAATTTTATGATTGCAAATGGTAAAGAATGTGATTAAAGGCTCTTTTCCTATTTCAAAAGTTTTAGTTTTCGAGGGTAATAGCTACGTAAGTTGAAAAAATGAAGATATTAGACTATTTTATGATTGCAAATGGTAAAGAATGTGATTAAAGGCTCTTTTCCTATTTTAAAAATTTTAGTTTTCGAGGGTATTAGCTTTGTCTATGGAAAAAATAAAGATATTAGACTATTTTATGATTGCAAATGGTAAGAATGTGATTAAAAGCTCTTTTCCTATTTCAAAAGTTTTAATTTTCGAGGGTAATAGCTACGTATGTTCAAAAAATGAAGATATTAGACTATTTTATGATTGCAAATGGTAAAGAATGTGATTAAAGGCTCTTTTCCTATGTCAAAAGTTTCGGTTTTCGAGGGTAATAGCTACGTATGTTGAAAAAATGAAGATATTAGACTATTTTATGATTGCACATGGTAAAGAATGTGATTAAAGGTTCTTTTATTATGTCAAAAGTTTTAGTTTTCGAGGGTAATAGCTACGTATGTTGAAAAAATGAAGATGTTAGACTATTTTATGATTGCAAATGGTAAAGAATGTGATTAAAGGCTCTTTTCCTATGTCAAAAGTTTTAGTTTTCGAGGGTAATAGCTATGTCTGTGGAAAAAATGAAGATATTAGACAATTTTATGATTGCACATGGTAAAGAATGTGATTAAAGGCTCTTTTCCTATTTCAAAAGTTTTAGTTTTTGAGGGTAATAGCTATGTCTGTGGAAAAAATGAAGATATTAGACAATTTTATGATTGCACATGGTAAAGACTGTGATTAAAGGCTCTTTTCCTATTTCAAAAGTTTTAGTTTTCGAGGGTAATAGCTACGTATGTTGAAAAAATGAAGATATTAGACAATTTTATGATTGCACATGGTAAAGAATGTGATTAAAGGCTCTTTTCCTATTTCAAAAGTTTTAGTTTTTGAGGGTAATAGCTATGTCTGTGGAAAAAATGAAAATATTAGACAATTTTATGATTGCACATGGTAAAGAATGTGATTAAAGGCTCTTTTCCTATTTCAAAAGTTTTAGTTTTCGAGGGTAATAGCTACGTTTGTTGAAAAAATGAAGATATTAGACTATTTTATGATTGCAAATGGTAAAGAATGTGATTAAAGGCTCTTTTCCTATGTCAAAAGTTTTAGTTTTCGAGGGTAATAGCTACGTATGTTGAAAAAATGAAGATATTAGACTATTTTATGATTGCAAATGGTAAAGAATGTGATTAAAGGCTCTTTTCCTATGTCAAAAGTTTTAGTTTTCGAGGGTAATAGCTATGTCTGTGGAAAAAAATGAAGATATTAGACAATTTTATGATTGCACATGGTAAAGAATGTGATTAAAGGCTCTTTTCCTATTTCAAAAGTTTTAGTTTTTGAGGGTAATAGCTATGTCTGTGGAAAAAATGAAGATATTAGACAATTTTATGATTGCACATGGTAAAGAATGTGATTAAAGGCTCTTTTCCTATTTCAAAAGTTTTAGTTTTCGAGGGTAATAGCTACGTATGTTGAAAAAATGAAGATATTAGACAATTTTATGATTGCACATGGTAAAGAATGTGATTAAAGGCTCTTTTCCTATTTCAAAAGTTTTAGTTTTTGAGGGTAATAGCTTTGTCTGTGGAAAAAATGAAAATATTAGACAATTTTATGATTGCACATGGTAAAGAATGTGATTAAAGGCTCTTTTCCTATTTCAAAAGTTTTAGTTTTCGAGGGTAATAGCTACGTATGTTGAAAAAATGAAAATATTAGACTATTTTATGATTGCACATGGTAAAGAATGTGATTAAAGGCTCTTTTCCTATTTCAAAACTTTAGTTTTCGAGGGTAATAGCTACGTATGTTGAAAAAATGAAGATATTAGACAATTTTATGATTGCAAATGGTAAAGAATGTGATTAAAGTCTCTTTTCCTATTTCAAAGTTTTAGTTTTCGAGGGTAATAGCTACGTATGTTGAAAAAATGAAGATGTTAGACTATTTTATGATTGCAAATGGTAAAGAATGTGATTAAAGGCTCTTATCCTATGTCAAAAGTTTTAGTTTTCGAGGGTAATAGCTATGTCTGTGGAAAAAATGAAGATATTAGACAATTTTATGATTGCACATGGTAATGAATGTGATTAAAGGCTCTTTTCCTATTTCAAAAGTTTTAGTTTTCGAGGGTAATAGCTATGTCTGTGGAAAAAATGAAGATATTAGACAATTTTATGATTGCACATAGTAAAGACTGTGATTAAAGGCTCTTTTCCTATTTCAAAAGTTTTAGTTTTCGAGGGTAATAGCTACGTATGTTGAAAAAATGAAGATATTAGACAATTTTATGATTGCACATGGTAAAGAATGTGATTAAAGGCTCTTTTCCTATTTCAAAAGTTTTAGTTTTTGAGGGTAATAGCGTTGTCTGTGGAAAAAATGAAAATGTTAGACAATTTTATGATTGCACATGGTAAAGAATGTGATTAAAGGCTCTTTTCCTATTTCAAAAGTTTTAGTTTTCGAGGGTAATAGCTACGTATGTTGAAAAAATGAAGATATTAGACAATTTTATGATTGCACATGGTAAAGAATGTGATTAAAGGCTCTTTTCCTATTTCAAAAGTTTTAGTTTTTGAGGGTAATAGCTTTGTCTGTGGAAAAAATGAAAATATTAGACAATTTTTATGATTTCACATGGTAAAGAATGTGATTAAAGGCTCTTTTCCCTATTTCAAAAGTTTTAGTTTTCGAGGGTAATAGCTACGTATGTTGAAAAAATGAAAATATTAGACTATTTTATGATTGCACATGGTAAAGAATGTGATTAAAGGCTATTTTCCTATTTCAAAACTTTAGTTTTCGAGGGTAATAGCTACGTATGTTGAAAAAATGAAGATATTAGACAATTTTATGATTGCAAATGGTAAAGAATGTGATTAAAGTCTCTTTTCCTATTTCAAAGTTTTAGTTTTCGAGGGTAATAGCTACGTATGTTGAAAAAATGAAGATATTAGACTATTTTATGATTGCAAATGGTAAAGAATGTGATTAAAGGCTCTTTTCCTATTTCAAAAGTTTTAGTTTTCGAGGCTAATAGCTTTGTCTGTGGAAAAAATGAAGATATTAAACTATTTTATGATTGCAAATGGTAGAGAATGTGATTAAAGGCTCTTTTCCTATTTCAAAAGTTTTAGTTTTCGAGGGTAATAGCTACGTATGTTGAAAAAATGAAGATATTAGACTATTTTATGATTGTAAATGGTAAAGAATATGATTAAAGGCTCTTTTCCTATGTCAAAAGTTTTAGTTTTCGAGGGTAATAGCTTTGTCTGTGGAAAAAATGAAGATATTAGACAATTTTATGATTGCACATGGTAAAGAATGTGATTAAAGGCTCTTTTCCTATTTCAAAAGTTATAGTTTTCGAAGGTAATAGCTACGTATGTTGAAAAAAATGAAGATATTAGACTATTTTATGATTGCACATGGTATAGAATGTGATCAAAGGCTCTTTTCCTATTTCAAAAGTTTTAGTTCTCGAGGGTAATAGCTACGTATGTTGAAAAAATGAAGATATTAGACTATTTTATGATTGCAAATGGTAAAGAATGTGATTAAAGGCTCTTTTTCTATTTCAAAAGTTTTAGTTTACAAGGGTAATAGCTACGTATGTTAAAAAAATGAAGATATTAGACTATTTTATGATTGCAAATGTTAAAGAATGTGATTAAAGGCTCTTTTCCTATTTCAAAAGTTTTAGTTTTAGAGGGTAATAGCTACTTATGTTGAAAAAATGAAGATATTAGACTATTTTATGATTGCAAATGGTAAAGAATGTGATTAAAGGCTCTTTCCTATGTCAAAAGTTTTAGTTTTCGAGGGTAATAGCTACGTATGTTGAAAAAATGAAGATATTAGACTATTTTATGATTGCAAATGGTAAAGAATGTGATTAAAGGCTCTTTTCCTATTTCAAAAGTTTTAGTTTTCAAGCGTAATAGCTATGTCTGTGGAAAAAATGAAGATATTAGACAATTTTATGATTGCACATGGTAAATGATGTGATTAAAGGCCCTATTTCAAAAGTTTTAGTTTTCGAGGGTAATAGCTACGTATGTTGAAAAAATGAAGATATTAGACTATTTTATGATTGCAAATCGTAAAGAATGTGATTAAAGGCTTTTTTCCTATGTCAAAAGTTTTAGTTTTCGAGGGTAATAGCTACGTATGTTGAAAAAATGAAGATATTAGACTATTTTATGATTGCAAATGGTAAAGAATGTGATTAAAGGCTCTTTTCCTATGTCAAAAGTTTTAGTTATCGAGGGTAATAGCTATGTCTGGGAAAAAATGAAGATATTAGACAATTTTATGATTGCACATGGTAAAGAATGTGATTAAAGGCTCTTTTCCTATTTCAAAAGTTTTAGTTTTTGAGGGTAATAGCTACGTATGTTGAGAAAATGAAGATATTAGACAATTTTATGATTGCACATGGTAAAGAATGTGATTAAAGGCTCTTTTCCTATTTCAAAAGTTTTAGTTTTCGAGGGTAATAGCTTTGTCTGTGGAAAAAATGAAGATATTAGACAATTTTAAGATTGCACATGGTAAAGAATAGACTATTTTATGATTGCAAATGGTAAAGAATGTGATTAAAGGCTCTTTTCCTATTTCAAAAGTTTTAGTTTTCGAGGGTTATAGCTACGTATGTTAAAAAAATGAAGATATTAGACAATTTTATGATTGCACATGGTAAAGAATGTGATTAAAGGCTCTTTTCTTATTTCAAAGTTTTAGTTTTCAAGGGTAATAGCTAAGTATGTTGAAAAAATGAAGATATTAGACTATTTTATGATTGCACATGGTAAAGAATGTGATTAAAGGCTCTTTTCCTATTTCAAAAGTTTTAGTTTTCGAGGGTAATAGCTACGTATGTTGAAAAAATGAAGATATTAGACTATTTTATGATTCCAAATGGTAAAGAATGTGATTGAAGGCTCTTTTCCTATTTCAAAAGTTTTGGTTTTTGAGGGCAATAGCTACGTATGTTGAAAAAAAATGAAGATATTAGACTATTTTATGATTGCAAATGGTAAAGAATGTGATTAAAGGCTCTTTTCCTATGTCAAAAGTTTTAGTTTTCGAGGGTAATAGCTACGTATTTAAAAAATGAAGATATTAGACTATTTTTATGACTGCAAAAGGTAAAGAATGTGATTAAAGGCTCTTTTCCTATGTCAAAAGTTTTAGTTTTCGAGGGTAATAGCTACGTATGTTGAAAAAATGAAGATATTAGACTATTTTATGATTGAAAATGGTAAAGAATGTGATTAAAGGCTCTTTTCCTATTTGAAAAGTTTTAGTTTTCGAGGGTAATAGCTTTGACTGTGGAAAAAATGAAGATTTAGACAATTTTATGATTGCACATGGTAAAGAATGTGATTAAAGGCTCTTTTCCTATTTCAAAAGTTTTAGTTTTCGAGGGTAATAGCTACGTATGTTGAAAAAATGGAGATATTAGACTATTTTATGATTGCAAATGGTAAAGAATGTGATTAAAGGCTCTTTTCCTATGTCAAAAGTTTTAGTTTTCGAGGGTAATAGCTAGGTATGTTGAAAAAATGAAGATATTAGACTATTTTATGATTGCAAATAGTAAAGAATGTGATTAAAGGCTCTTTTCCTATTTCAAAAGTTTTAGTTTTCGAGGGTAATAGCTACGTATGTTGAAAAAATAAAGATATTAGACAATTTTATGATTGCATATGGTAAAGAATGTGATTAAAGGCTCTTTTCCTATTTCAAAAGTTTTAGTTTTCGAGGGTAATAGCTACGTAAGTTGAAAAAATGAAGATATTACACTATTTTATGATTGCAAATGGTAAAGAATGTGATTAAAGGCTCTTTTCCTATGTCAAAAGTTTTAGTTTTCGAGGGTAATAGCTTTGTCTGTGGAAAAAATGAAGATATTAGACAATTTTATGATTGCACATGGTAAAGAATATGATTAAAGTCTCTTTTCCTATTTCAAAAGTTTTAGTTTTCGAGGGTAATAGCTACGTATGTTGAAAAAATGAAGTTATTAGACTATTTTATGATTACACATGGTAAAGAATGTGATTAAAGGCTCTTTTCCTATTTCAAAAGTTTTAGTTTTCGAGGGTAATAGCTTTGTCTGTGGAAAAAATGAAGATATTAGACAATTTTATGATTGCACATGGTAAAGAATGTGATTAAAGGCTCTTTTCCTATTTCAAAACTTTTAGTTTTCGAGGGTAATAGCTACATATGTTGGAAAAATGAAGATATTAGACTATGTTATGATTGCACATGGTAAAGAATGTGATTAAAGGCTCTTTTCCCTATTTCAAAAATTTAGTTTTCGAGGGTAAAAGCTACGTATGTTGAAAAAATGAAGATAATAGACTATTTTATGATTGCAAATTGTAAAGAATGTGATTAAAGGCTCTTTTCCTATTTCAAAAGTTTTAGTTTCAAGCGTAATAGCTATGTCTGTGGAAAAATGAAGATATTAGACAATTTTATGATTGCACATGGTAAATGATGTGATTAAAGGCTCTTTTCCTATTTCAAAAGTTTTAGTTTTCGAGGGTAATAGCTACGTATGTTGAAAAAATGAAGATATTAGACTATTTTATGATTGCAAATCGTAAAGAATGTGATTAAAGGCTTTTTTCCTATGTCAAAAGTTTTAGTTTTCGAGGGTAATAGCTACGTATGTTGAAAAATGAAGATATTAGACTATTTTATGATTGCAAATGGTAAAGAATGTGATTAAAGGCTCTTTTCCTATGTCAAAAGTTTTAGTTTTCGAGGGTAATAGCTATGTCTGTGGAAAAAATGAAAATATTAGACAATTTTATGATTGCACATGGTAAAGAATGTGATTAAAGGCTCTTTTCCTATTTCAAAAGATTTAGTTTTCGAGGGTAATAGCTACGTATGTTGAAAAAATGAAAATATTAGACAATTTTATGATTTCACATGGTAAAGAATGTGATTAAAGTCTGTTTTCCTATTTCAAAAGTTTTAGTTTTCGAGGGTAATAGCTACGTATGTTGAAAAAATGAAGATATTAGACTATTTTATGATTACACATGGTAAAGAATGTGATTAAAGGCTCTTTTCCTATTTCAAAAGTTTTAGTTTTCGAGGGTAATAGCTTTTTAAGTGGAAAAATGAAGATATTAGACAATTTTATGATTGCACATGGTAAAGAATGTGATTAAAGGCTCTTTTCCTATTTCAAAACTTTTAGTTTTCGAGGGTAATAGCTACGTATGTTGGAAAAATGAAGATATTAGACTATTTTATGATTGCACATGGTAAAGAATGTGATTAAAGGCTCTTTTCCTATTTCAAAAATTTAGTTTTCGAGGGTAATAGCTACGTATGTTGAAAAAATGAAGATAATAGACTATTTTATGATTGCAAATGGTAAAGAATGTGATTAAAGGCTCTTTTCCTATTTCAAAAGTTTTAGTTTTCAAGCGTAATAGCTATGTCTGTGGAAAAAATGAAGATATTAGACAATTTTATGATTGCACATGGTAAATGATGTGATTAAAGGCTCTTTTCCTATTTCAAAAGTTTTAGTTTTCGAGGGTAATAGCTACGTATGTTGAAAAAATGAAGATATTAGACTATTTTATGATTGCAAATCGTAAAGAATGTGATTAAAGGCTTTTTTCCTATGTCAAAAGTTTTAGTTTTCGAGGGTAATAGCTACGTTTGTTGTAAAAATGAAGATATTAGACTATTTTATGATAGCAAATGGTAAAGAATGTGATTAAAGGCTCTTTTCCTATGTCAAAAGTTTTAGTTTTCGAGGGTAATAGCTATGTCTGTGGAAAAAATGAAAATATTAGACAATTTTATGATTGCACATGGTAAAGAATGTGATTAAAGGCTCTTTTCCTATTTCAAAAGTTTTAGTTTTCGAGGGTAATAGCTACGTATGTTGAAAAAATGAAGATATTAGACTGTTTTATGATTGCAAATGGTAAAGAATGTCATTAAAGGCTCTTTTACTATTTCAAAAGTTTTAGTTTTCGAGGGTAATAGCTTTGTCTGTGGAAAAAATGAAGATATTAGACTATTTTATGATTGCAAATGGTAAAGAATGTGATTAAAGGCTCTTTTCCTATTCAAAATTTTAGTTTTCGAGGGTAATAGCTACGTTTGTTGAAAAAATGAAGATATTAGACTATTTTATGATTGCAAATGGTAAAGAATGTGATTAAAGGCTCTTTTCCTATGTCAAAAGTTTTAGTTTTCGAGGGTAATAGCTACGTATGTTGAAAAAATGAAGATATTAGACTATTTTATGATTGCAAATGGTAAAGAATGTGATTAAAGGCTCTTTTCCTATGTCAAAAGTTTTAGTTTTCGAGGGTAATAGCTATGTCTGTGGAAAAAAATGAAGATATTAGACAATTTTATGATTGCACATGGTAAAGAATGTGATTAAAGGCTCTTTTCCTATTTCAAAAGTTTTAGTTTTTGAGGGTAATAGCTATGTCTGTGGAAAAAATGAAGATATTAGACAATTTTATGATTGCACATGGTAAAGAATGTGATTAAAGGCTCTTTTCCTATTTCAAAACTTTTAGTTTTCGAGGGTAATAGCTACGTATGTTGGAAAAATGAAGATATTAGACTATTTTATGATTGCACATGGTAAAGAATGTGATTAAAGCTCTTTTCCTATTTCAAAAGTTTTAGTTTTCGAGGGTAATAGCTACGTATGTTGAAAATATGAAGATATTGGACAATTTTATGATTGCACATGGTAAAGAATGTGATTAAGGCTCTTTTCCTATTTCAAAAGTTTTAGTTTTCGAGGGTAATAGCTACGTATGTTGAAAAAATGAAAATATTAGACTATTTTATGATTGCACATGGTAAAGAATGTGATTAAAGGCTCTTTTCCTATTTCAAAACTTTAGTTTTCGAGGGTAATAGCTACGTATGTTGAAAAAATGAAGATATTAGACAATTTTATGATTGCAAATTGTAAAGAATGTGATTAAAGTCTCTTTTCCTATTTCAAAGTTTTAGTTTTCGAGGGTAATAGCTACGTTTGTTGAAAAAATGAAGATATTAGACTATTTTATGATTGCAAATGGTAAAGAATGTGATTAAAGGCTCTTTTCCTATGTCAAAAGTTTTAGTTTTCGAGGGTAATAGCTACGTATGTTGAAAAAATTAAGATATTAGACTATTTTATGGTTGCAAATGGTAAAGAATGTGATTAAAGGCTCTTTTCCTATTTCAAAAGTTTTAGTTTTCGAGCGTAATAGCTACGTATGTTGAAAAAATGAAGATATTAGACTATTTTATGATTGCAAATGGTAAAAAATGTGATTAAAGGCTCTTTTCCTATGTCAAAAGTTTTAGTTTTCGAGGGGTAGTAGCTACGTATGGTGAAAAAATGAAGATATTAGACTATTTTATGATTGCAAATGGTAAAGAATGTGATTAAAGGCTCTTTTCCTATTTCAAAAGTTTTAGTTTTCGAGGCTAATAGCTTTGTCTGTGGAAAAAATGAAGATATTAAACTATTTTATGATTGCAAATGGTAAAGAATGTGATTAAAGGCTCTTTTCCTATTTCAAAAGTTTTAGTTTTCGAGGGTAATAGCTACGTATGTTGAAAAAATGAAGATATTAGACTATTTTATGATTGTAAATGGTAAAGAATGTTATTAAAGGCTCTTTTCCTATGTCAAAAGTTTTAGTTTTCGAGGGTAATAGCTTTGTCTGTGGAAAAAAAGAAGATATTAGACAATTTTATGATTGCACATGGTAAAGAATGTGATTAAAGGCTCTTTTTCTATTTCAAAAGTTATAGTTTTTGAAGGTAATAGCTACGTATGTTGAAAAAAATGAAGATATTAGACTATTTTATGATTGCACATGGTATAGAATGTGATTAAAGGCTCTTTTCCTATTTCAAAAGTTTTAGTTCTCGAGGGTAATAGCTAAGTATGTTGAAAAAATGAAGATATTAGACTATTTTATGATTGCAAATGGTAAAGAATGTGATTAAAGGCTCTTTTTCTATTTCAAAAGTTTTAGTTTTCAAGGGTAATAGCTACGTATGTTGAAAAAATGAAGATATTAGACTATTTTATGATTGCAAATGTTAAAGAATGTGATTAAAGGCTCTTTTCCTATTTCAAAAGTTTTAGTTTTAGAGGGTAATAGCTACGTATGTTGAAAAAATGAAGATATTAGACTATTTTATGATTGCAAATGGTAAAGAATGTGATTAAAGGCTCTTTCCTATGTCAAAAGTTTTAGTTTTCGAGGGTAATAGCTACGTATGTTGAAAAAATGAAGATATTAGACTATTTTATGATTGCAAATGGTAAAGAATGTGATTAAAGGCTCTTTTCCTATTTCAAAAGTTTTAGTTTTCAAGCGTAATAGCTATGTCTGTGGAAAAAATGAAGATATTAGACAATTTTATGATTGCACATGGTAAATAATGTGATTAAAGGCTCTTTTCCTATTTCAAAAGTTTTAGTTTTCGAGGGTAATAGCTACGTATGTTGAAAAAATGAAGATATTAGACTATTTTATGATTGCAAATCGTAAAGAATGTGATTAAAGGCTCTTTTCCTATGTCAAAAGTTTTAGTTTTCGAGGGGTAATAGCTATGTCTGTGGAAAAAATGAAGATATTAGACAATTTTATGATTGCACATGGTAATGAATGTGATTAAAGGCTCTTTTCCTATTTCAAAAGTTTTAGTTTTCGAGGGTAATAGCTTTGTCTATGAAAAAAATTAAGATATTAGACTATTTTATGATTGCAAATGGTAAAGAATGTGATTAAAGGCTCTTTTCCTATGTCAAAAGTTTTAGTTTTCGAGGGTATTAGCTACGTATGTTGAAAAAATGAAGATATTAGACTATTTTATGATTGCAAATGGTAAAGAATGTGATTAAAGGCTCTTTTCCTATTTCAAAAGTTTTAGTTTTCGAGGGTAATAGCTACGTATGTTGAAAAAATGAAGATATTAGACTATTTTATGATTGCAAATGGTAAAGAACGTGACTAAAGGCTCTTTTCCTATGTCAAAAGTTTTAGTTTTCTAGGGTAATAGCTACGTATGTTGAAAAAATGAAGATATTAGACAATTTTATGATTGCAAATGGTAAAGAATGTGATTAAAGTCTCTTTTCCTATTTCAAAGTTTTAGTTTTCGAGGGTAATAGCTACGTATGTTGAAAAAATGAAGATATTAGACTATTTTATGATTGCAAATGGTAAAGAATGTGATTAAAGGCTCTTTTCCTATGTCAAAAGTTTTAGTTTTCGAGGGTAATAGCTACGTATGTTGAAAAAATGAACATATTAGACTATTTTATAATTGCAAATGGTAAAGAATATGATTAAAGGCTCTTTTCCTATTTCAAAAGTTTTAGTTTTCGAGGGTAATAGCTACGTATGTTGAAAAAATGAAGATATTAGACTATTTTATGATTGCAAATGGTAAAGAATGTGATTAAAGCCTCTTTTCCTATGTCAAAAGTTTTAGTTTTCGAGGGTAGTAGCTACGTATGGTGAAAAAATGAAGATATTAGACTATTTTATGATTGCAAATGGTAAAGAATGTGATTAAAGGCTCTTTTCCTATTTCAAAAGTTTTAGTTTTCGAGGCTAATAGCTTTGTCTGTGGAAAAAATGAAGATATTAAACTATTTTATGATTGCAAATGGTAAAGAATGTGATTAAAGGCTCTTTTCCTATTTCAAAAGTTTTAGTTTTCGAGGGTAATAGCTACGTATGTTGAAATAATGAAGATATTAGACTATTTTATGATTGTAAATGGTAAAGAATGTTATTAAAGGCTCTTTTCCTATGTCAAAAGTTTTAGTTTTCGAGGGTAATAGCTTTGTCTGTGGAAAAAATGAAGATATTAGACAATTTTATGATTGCACATGGTAAAGAATGTGATTAAAGGCTCTTTTTCTATTTCAAAGTTATAGTTTTTGAAGGTAATAGCTACGTATGTTGAAAAAAATGAAGATATTAGACTATTTTATGATTGCACATGGTATAGAATGTGATTAAAGGCTCTTTTCCTATTTCAAAAGTTTTAGTTCTCGAGGGTAATAAATACGTATGTTGAAAAAATGAAGATATTAGACTTTTTTATGATTGCAAATGGTAAAGAATGTGATTAAAGGCTCTTTTTCTATTTCAAAAGTTTTAGTTTTCAAGGGTAATAGCTACGTATGTTGAAAAAATGAAGATATTAGACTATTTTATGATTGCAAATGTTAAAGAATGTGATTAAAGGCTCTTTTCCTATTTCAAAAGTTTAGTTTTAGAGGGTAATAGCTACGTATGTTGAAAAAATGAAGATATTAGACTATTTATGATTGCAAATGGTAAAGAATGTGATTAAAGGCTCTTTCCTATGTCAAAAGTTTCAGTTTTCGAGGGTAATAGCTACGTATGTTGAAAAAATGAAGATATTAGACTATTTTATGATTGCACATGGTAAAGAATGTGATTAAAGGCTCTTTTCCTATTTCAAAAGTTTTAGTTTTCAAGCGTAATAGCTATGTCTGTGGAAAAAATGAAGATATTAGACAATTTTATGATTGCACATGGTAAATAATGTGATTAAAGGCTCTTTTCCTATTTCAAAAGTTTTAGTTTTCGAGGGTAATAGCTACGTATGTTGAAAAAATGAAGATATTAGACTATTTTATGATTGCAAATCGTAAAGAATGTGATTAAAGGCTCTTTTCCTATGTCAAAAGTTTTAGTTTTCGAGGGTAATAGCTATGTCTGTGGAAAAAATGAAGATATTAGACAATTTTATGATTGCACATGGTAAAGAATGTGATTAAAGGCTCTTTTCCTATTTCAAAAGTTTTAGTTTTCGAGGGTAATAGCTTTGTCTATGGAAAAAATGAAGATATTAGACTATTTTATGATTTCATATGGTAAAGAATGTGATTAACGGCTTTTTTTCCTATGTCAAAAGTCTTAGTTTTCGAGGGTATTAGCTACGTATGTTGAAAAAATGAAGATATTAGACTATTTTATGATTGCAAATGGTAAAGAATGTGATTAAAGGCTCTTTTCCTATTTCAAAAGTTTTAGTTTTCGAGGGTAATAGCTACGTATGTTGAAAAAATGAAGATATTAGACTATTTTATGATTGCAAATGGTAAAGAACGTGACTAAAGGCTCTTTTCCTATGTCAAAAGTTTTAGTTTTCTAGGGTAATAGCTACGTATGTTGAAAAAATGAAGATATTAGACAATTTTATGATTGCAAATGGTAAAGAATGTGATTAAAGTCTCTTTTCCTATTTCAAAGTTTTAGTTTTCGAGGGTAATAGCTACGTATGTTGAAAAAATGAGGATATTAGACTATTTTATGATTGCAAATGGTAAAGAATGTGATTAAAGGCTCTTTTCCTATGTCAAAAGTTTTAGTTTTCGAGGGTAATAGCTACGTATGTTGAAAAATGAACATATTAGACTATTTTATGATTGCAAATGGTAAAGAATATGATTAAAGGCTCTTTTCCTATTTCAAAAGTTTTAGTTTTCGAGGGTAATAGCTACGTATGTTGAAAAAATGAAGATATTAGACTATTTTATGATTGCAAATGGTAAAGAATGTGATTAAAGCCTCTTTTCCTATGTCAAAAGTTTTAGTTTTCGAGGGTAGTAGCTACGTATGGTGAAAAAATGAAGATATTAGACTATTTTATGATTGCAAATGGTAAAGAATGTGATTAAAGGCTCTTTTCCTATTTCAAAAGTTTTAGTTTTCGAGGCTAATAGCTTTGTCTGTGGAAAAAAATGAAGATATTAAACTATTTTATGATTGCAAATGGTAAAGAATGTGATTAAAGGCTCTTTTCCTATTTCAAAAGTTTTAGTTTTCGAGGGTAATAGCTACGTATGTTGAAATAATGAAGATATTAGACTATTTTATGATTGTAAATGGTAAAGAATGTGATTAAAGTCTCTTTTCCTATGTCAAAAGTTTTAGTTTTCGAGGGTAATAGCTTTGTCTGTGGAAAAAATGAAGATATTAGACAATTTTATGATTGCACATGGTAAAGAATGTGATTAAAGGCTCTTTTCGTATTTCAAAAGTTATAGTTTTCGAAGGTAATAGCTACGTATGTTGAAAAAAATGAAGATATTAGACTATTTATGATTGCACATGGTATAGAATGTGATTAAAGGCTCTTTTCCTATTTCAAAAGTTTTAGTTTTCGAGGGTAATAGCTACGTATGTTGAAAAAATGAAGATATTAGACTATTTTATGATTGCAAATGGTAAAGAATGTGATTAAAGGCTCTTTTTCTATTTCAAAAGTTTTAGTTTTCAAGGGTAATAGCTACGTATGTTGAAAAAATGAAGATATTAGACTATTTTATGATTGCAAATGTTAAAGAATGTGATTAAAGGCTCTTTTCCTATTTCAAAAGTTTTAGTTTTAGAGGGTAATAGCTACGTATGTTGAAAAAATGAAGATATTAGACTATTTTATGATTGCACTTGGTAAAGAATGTGATTAAAGGCTCTTTTCCTATTTCAAAAGTTTTAGTTTTTCGAGGGTAATAGCTATGTCTGTGGAAAAAATGAAGATATTAGACAATTTTATGATTGCACATGGTAAAGAATGTGATTAAAGGCTCTTTTCCTATTTCAAAAGTTTTAGTTTTCGAGGGTAATAGCTTTGTCTATGGAAAAAATGAAGATATTAGACTATTTTATGATTGCAAATGGTAAAGAATGTGATTAAAGGCTCTTTTCCTATGTCAAAAGTTTTAGTTTTCGAGGGTATTAGCTACGTATGTTGAAAAAATGAAGATATTAGACTATTTTATGATTGCAAATGGTAAAGAATGTGATTAAAGGCTCTTTTCCTATTTCA
>NW_027066350.1:0-18837 GCF_032884065.1 Artemia franciscana
GATTGCACATGGTAAAGAATGTGATTAAAGGCTCTTTTCCTATTTCACAAGTTTTAGTTTTCGAGGGTAATAACTATATCCGTGGAAAAAATGAAGATATTAGACTATTTTGTGATTGCACATGGTAAAGAATGTGATTAAAGGCACTTTTCCTATTACAAAAGTTTTAGTTTTCGAGGGTAATAGCTACGTCTGTGGAAAAAATGAAGATGTTAGACTATTTTATGATTGCACATGGTAAAGAATGTGATTAAAGGCTCTTTTCCTATGTCAAAAGTTTTAGTTTTTGAGGGTAATAGCTATGTCTGTGGAAAATATGAAGATATTACACTATTTTATGATTGCACATGGTAAAGAATGTGATTAAATGCTCTTTTCCTATTTCAAAAGTTTTAGTTTTCGGGGGTAAGAGCCATGTCTGTGGAAGAAATGAAGATATTAGACTATTTTATAATTGCACATGGTAAAGAATTTGATTAAAGGCTCTTTTCCTATTTCAAAAGTTTTAGTTTTCGAGGGTAATAGCTATGTCCGTGGAAAAAATGAAGATATTAGACTATTTTATGATTGCACATGGTAAAGAATGTGATTAAAGGCTCTTTTCCTATTTCAAAAGTTTTAGTTTTCGAGGGAAATAGCTATGTCTGTGGAAAAAATGAAGATATTAGACTATTTTATGATTGCACATGGTAAAGAATGTGATTAAAGGCTCTTTTCCTATTTCAAAAGTTTTAGTTTTTGGGGGTAAGAGCTACGTATGTTGAAAAAATGAAGATATTAGACTATTTTATGATTGCACATGGTAAAGAATGTGATTAAAGGCTCTTTTCCTATGTCAAAAGTTTTAGTTTTTGGGGGTAATAGCTACGTATGTTGAAAAAATGAAGATATTAGACTATTTTATGGTTGCACATGGTAAAGAATGTGATTAAAGGCTCTTTTCCTATGTCAAAAGTTTTAGTTTTCGGGGGTAATAGCTTCGTCCGTGGAAAAAATGGAGATATTAGACTATTTTATGATTGCACATGGTAAAGAATGTGATTAAAGGCTCTTTTCCTATTTCAAAAGTTTTAGTTTTCGAGGGTAATAACTTCGTCCGTGGAAAAAATGAAGATATTAGACTATTTTATGATTGCACATGGTAAAGAATGTGATTAAAGGCTCTTTTCCTATTTCAAAAGTTTTAGTTTTCGAGGGTAATAGCTAAGTATGTTGAAAAAATGAAGATATTAGACTAATTTATGATTGCACATGGTAAAGAATGTGATTAAAGGCTCTTTTCCTATGTCAAAAGTTTTAGTTTTATGGGGTAATAGCTTCGTCCGTGGAAAAAATGAAGATATTAGACTATTTTATGATTGCTCATGGTAAAGAATGTGATTAAAGGCTCTTTTCCTATTTCAAAAGTTTTAGTTTTCGAGGGTAATAGCTAAGTATGTTGAAAAAATGAAGATATTAGACTATTTTATGATTGCACAGGGTAAAGAATGTGATTAAAGGCTCTTTTCCTATGTCAAAAGTTTTAGTTTTCGGAGGTAATAGCTTCGTCCGTGGAAAAAATGAAGATATTAGACTATTTTATGATTGCACATGGTAAAGAATGTGATTAAAGGCTCTTTTCCTATTTCAAAAGTTTTAGTTTTCGAGGGTAATAGCTCTGTCTGTGGAAAAAATGAAGATATTAGACTATTTTATGATTGTATATGGTAAAGAATGTGATTAAAGGCTCTTTTCCTATTTCAAAAGTTTTAGCTTTCGAGGGTAATAGCTATGTCTGTGGAAAAAATGAAGATATTAGACTATTTTATGATTGCACATGGTAAAGAATGTGATTAAAGGCTCTTTTCCTATTACAAAAGTTTTAGTTTTAGAGGGTAATAGCTATGTCTGTGGAAAAAATGAAGATATTAGACTATTTTATGATTGCACATGGTAAAGAATGTGATTAAAGGCTCTTTTCCTATGTCAAAAGTTTTAGTTTTTGGGGGTAATAACTATATCCGTGGAAAAAATGATGATATTAGACTATTTTATGATTGCACATGGTAAAGAATGTGATTAAAGGCTCTTTTCCTATTACAAAAGTTTTAGTTTTCGAGGGTAATAGCTATATCTGTGGAAAAAATGAAGATATTAGACTATTTTATGATTGCACATGGTAAAGAATGTGATTAAAGGCTCTTTTCCTATTTCAAAAGTTTTAGTTTTCGAGGGTAATAGCTATGTCTGTGGAAAAAATGAAGATATTAGACTATTTTATGATTGCACATGGTAAAGAATGTGATTAAAGGCTCTTTTCCTATGTCAAAAGTTTTAGTTTTCGGGGATAATAGCTTCGTCCGTGGAAAAAATGAAGATATTAGACTATTTTATGATTGCACATGGTAAAGAATGTGATTAAAGGCTCTTTTCCTATTTCAAAAGCTTTAGTTTTCGAGGGTAATAGCTATGTCTGTGGAAAAAATGAAGATATTAGACTATTTTATGATTGCACATGGTAAAGAATGTGATTAAAGGCTCTTTTCCTATTTCAAAAGTTTTAGTTTTCGAGGGTAATAGCTATGTCTGTGGAAAAAATGAAGATATTAGACTATTTTATGATTGCACATGGTAAAGAATGTGATTAAAGGCTCTTTTCCTATGTCAAAAGTTTTAGTTTTCGGGGGTAATAGCTTCGTCCGTGGAAAAAATGAAGATATTAGACTATTTTATGATGGCACATGGTAAAGAATGTGATTAAAGGCTCTTTTCCTATTTCAAAAGCTTTAGTTTTCGAGGGTAATAGCTATGTCTTTGGAAAAAATGAAGATATTAGACTATTTTATGATTGCACATGGTAAAGAATGTGATTAAAGGCTCTTTTCCAATTTCAAAAGTTTTAGTTTTCGAGGGTAATAGCTACGTATGTTGAAAGAATGAAGATATTAGACTATTTTATGATTGCACATGGTAAAGAATGTGATTAAAGGCTCTTTTCCTATGTCAAAAGTTTTAGTTTTTGGGGGTAATAGCTTCGTCCGTGGAAAAAATGAAGATATTAGACTATTTTATGATTGCACATGGTAAAGAATGTGATTAAAGGCTCTTTTCCTATTTCAAAAGTTTTAGTTTTCTAGGGTAATAGCTATGTTTGTGGTTAAAATGAAGATATTAGACTATTTTATGATTGCACATGGTAAGGAATGTGATTAAAGGCTCTTTTCCTAGGTCAAAAGTTTTAGTTTTCGAGGGTAATAGCTCTGTCTGTGGAAAAAATGAAGATATTAGACAATTTTATGATTGCACATAGTAAAGAATGTGATTAAAGGCTCTTTTCCTATTTCAAAAGTTTTAGTTTTCGAGGGTAAAAGCTACGTCCGTGGAAAAAATGAAGATATTAGACTATTTTATGATTGCACATGGTAAACAATGTGATTAAAGGCTCTTTTTCTATTTCAAAAGTTTTAGTTTTCGAGGGTAATAGCTACGTATGTTGAAAAAGTAAAAATATTAGACAATTTTATGATTGCACATGGTAAAGAATGTGATTAAAGGCTCTTTTCCTATTTCAAAAGTTTTAGTTTTCGAGGGTAATAGCTATGTCTGTAGAAAAAATGAAGATATTAGACAATTTTATGATTGAACATGGTAAAGAATGTCATTAAAGGCTCTTTTCCTATTTCAAAAGTTTTAGTTTTCGAGGGTAATAGCTACGTATGTTCAAAAAATGAAGATATTTGACTATTTTATGATTGAACATGGTAAAGAATGTGATTAAAGGCTCTTTTCCTATGTCAAAAGTTTTAGTTTTCGAGGGTAATAGCTTCGTCCGTGGAAAAAATGAAGATATTAGACTATTTTATGATTGCATATGGTAAAGAATGTGATTAAAGGCTCTTTTCCTATTTCAAAAGTTTTAGCTTTCGAGGGTAATAGCTATGTCTGTGGAAAAAATGAAGATATTAGACTATTTTATGATTGCACATGGTAAAGAATGTGATTAAAGGCTCTTTTCCTATGTCAAAAGTTTTAGTTTTCGAGGGTAATAGCTATGTCTGTAGAAAAATAATGATATTAGACAATTTTATGATTGCACATGGTAAAAAATGTGATTAAAGGCTCTTTTCCTATTTTAAAAGTTTTAGTTTTCGAGGGTAATAGCTATGTCTGTGGAAAAAATGAAGATATTAGACTATTTTATGATTGCACATGGTAAAGAATGTGATTAAAGGCTCTTTTACTATTACAAAAGTTTTAGTTTTCGAGGGTAATGGCTTTGTCTGTGGAAAAAATGAAGATATTAGACTATTTTATGATTGCACATGGTAAAGAATGTGATTAAAGCTCTTTTCCTTTTTCACAAGTTTTAGTTTTCGAGGGTAATAACTATATCCGTGGAAAAAATGAAGATATTAGACTATTTAATGATTGCACATGGTAAAAAATGTGATTAAAGGCTCTTTTCCTATTACAAAAGTTTTAGTTTTCGAGGGTAATAGCTATGTCTGTGGAAAAAATGAAGATATTAGACTAGTTTATGATTGCACATGGCAAAGAATGTGATTAAAGGCTCTTTTCCTATGTCAAAAGTTTTAGTTTTTGGGGGTAATAGCTTCGTCCGTGGAAAAAATGAAGATATTAGACTATTTTATGATTGCACATGGTAAAGAATGTGATTAAAGGCTCTTTTCCTATTTCACAAGTTTTAGTTTTCGAGGGTAATAACTATATCCGTGGAAAAAATGAAGATATTAGACTATTTTATGATTGCACATGGTAAAGAATGTGATTAAAGGCTCTTTTCCTATTACAAAAGTTTTAGTTTTCGAGGGTAACAGCTATGTCTGTGGAAAAAATGAAGATATTAGACTATTTGGATAATTTTCTGGGCTTGGTTTGTTTTGATGGGCGTTTTCGGGCTGAAAAACCTCTTCCTAGCTAATTTATCTACTATGGGCTGCCTCCCCGTAGTAGCATAATATTTGTAGGCATGAATATATAATGAGTCGGAGGTAATAGGCTTGGGACTGTCTGTGCAGGATTTCGACTCTTGTTGATAGAAGAGCATCGCCAAGTGCTGAAAACCATGTTGTGACCAAGATGGGCCCAGGATTGCACAAAGCCTCCAACTTACTGGAGGTCCCAGGGACTTCTTGCTGTCCGGTTCTAAGCCGGCTTAAGCGCTTCGGTGTAGACTTGAGAAGATATGTTGGTCCCCATCCTGCACTGGTATCCGGGATCACTGCTTTTCTTGAGGCCAAAATAATTTCAAAGATTTAAAGAACATGAAAATTGGAACTTGGAATGTTACGACGTTAAAAAATGACTATCGCATCGACATTTTGACTGACGAATTCAGACGGTTTGAACTGGATTTATTAGGAGTTTCAGAAACTCATATCCCAGGGGTAGGAAGCATGAAATTAGGTGACATAGAATTTGTTTACTCAGGAAGGAAGGATGGGGTACATAGACAGGGAGTAGGGCTCATGATGAATAAGGAAGCTGCTAAGTCTTGTTTAGGCTGGGAAGGTATTAATAATAGAATACTAATTGCTCATTTTATGACTAAAAAGTTTAGGGTATCAGTTATAGTAGTATATGCCCCCATTGAACCAACTGATGGAGATACTAGTGACTCAGATGAATTTTACTTACAGTTACAGGAGCAAATAGACAGGGTACCAGGTAGAAATATGGTGTTTTTGCTAGGAGATTTTAATGCCCAGGTTGGTAGAAATAGGGATAGATGGTATCCTAGCCTAGGTAATTTTGGTGTAGGAAAAGAAAACAGTAATGGCTATAGGCTTTTGCAATTTTGTAGGTATAACAACCTAGTTATAACCAATACGGTGTTTGGTCACAAAATGGCCCATAAGTTGACATGGTATTCACGTGATGGTAAGACAGCAAACCTTATTGATTATGTTATTGTAAACAGAAGACTAGCAGGATCAATACAAGATACTAGGGTGTATAGGAGTGCCGTTATTGACGTTAAAAGTAAAGATCACCATCTAGTAGTGTCTAAGGTTAATTTAAAGCTGAAATTTCGGAAGAGTAACTCCCTCCCGGGAAGTTATGATGTTGGTAGACTTCAGGATGAAAATTTGAGAAAAAAATTCCAGGAACAGTTGAGTACTAAACTTGAGGGTTTAAAATTTGACAATGTGGAAGATGGATGGAATAATTTCAGAAAAACAATTGTGAAGTTGCTGATGGTGTCCTAGGGAAGAGTGCTAAGACAGCAACTAGGAATATTAGTGAAAAAGCTTTAGGTTTAATAGAGAGTAGAAGGGGTTTGTATAAGAATTATCTGAGCGATAGGTCGTATGAAAACAAAAGGAATGTAAAGAAAGTGGAGAAAGCATTAAAATATGAACTAAGGAGATGTGAAATGGAGGCGATGGATAAAATTGCTGAGGATCTGGAAGATGCGGCTAGACGGCATAATAGTAAAATATTATACTGGCATGTTAATAAATTGAAAGGGAGTAGCCGATCCGGACTAGTCCCAGTTAAAGATAGAAATGGGGTCACAATTAGTGATAAGGAAAAAGTTAAAGAAAGATGGGTGGAACATTTTGAGAATGTGCTAAACCGAGATACAGTTGCAGGAAAAGATATAAATGAAAATGAAAAAGTTTGTGATACCTTGGATGTGAAGGAAGATTTGTTTAGTGAGGAAGAATTAGCGATAGTACTAGAAGGATTAAAAAATAATAAGGCCCCAGGTGCTGATAGTATGATTAATGAGTTCCTTAAATATGGTGGCTCTGAGGTTAGGAATAAGCTACTGAAGATTATGAACATGATTTTTGAAAAAGGGGAAGTACCCAATGATTTTAGGAAAACCTTAATTAAACCACTGTATAAGAAAGGTGACAAGAGTGAATGTCGGAATTATCGAGGCATTAGTCTGGTCTCTGTAGGTAGCAAATTACTGAGTAATATGATACTTTTTAGACTGAGACATGCTGTAGATAAAGTTTTAAGGGAAGAACAATGCGGTTTTAGAAAAGGTAGAGGATGTGTCGACCATGTTTTCACTCTTAGGTTAATAATTGAGAAGTCCCTTCGTTGTCAAACACCTTTGGTCCTTAGTTTTATCGATTATGAGCAAGCTTTCGATTCTGTTGATAGAACAGCGTTAACAAAGGTCTTATCGTTATTTGGTATTCCAGAAAAATACATTAAAGTGATTTGCGCTATGTACGAGAATAATACTGCTGCGGTTAAGGTAGGAAATGAGGTTAGCAACTGGTTTTGTATTAAATCAGGAGTTAAGCAGGGTTGTGTTCTATCCCCCTTTATATGGATCATTTTGATGGACTTCGTCTTAAGGAGCACAGGAAAGGCAATTGGAGACCATGGAATCAAATGGGGAGGAAGAACGCTCCTGGACTTAGATTATGCTGATGATTTAAGCATATTAGATGAAAGTGTGAGCAAAATGAATGAATTTTTAGAGGTTTTACGAGTTCAGGGTGCTAAAATAGGCTTGAAAATTAATGTTAAGAAGACTAAGTCACTAAGGTTAGGAATAAGTGAAGATGAACAGGTGACCTTAGGTAACGAAAAGATTGATCAGGTTGGGAGCTTCAGTTACCTTGGTAGTATTATTAGTAAAGATGGTGGGAGCAGTGAAGATGTTAAAAGTAGAATAGCTAAAGCTCAGGGTGTTTTTTCACAGTTAAAAAAAGTTTGGAAGAATAGAAAGATAAGCCTACAAACCAAGATTAGAATATTGGAAGCTACAGTGATGACAGTGGTCAAATATGGCTCTGAAGCATGGACACTCCGAAAAGCAGATGAAAATTTACTAGATGTTTTCCAGAGAAATTGCCTACGGATTGTTCTGGGTACCCGTCTGACTGACCGTATTTCAAACAGTAGGTTGTACGAAAAGTGTGGTTCAATCCCGCTTTCTGGGGCTATAATGAAAGAAAGGTTGAGATGGCTAGGCCACGTTCTACGGATGAAGGATGACAGATTACCGAAGATTGTCCTTTTTGGCCAACCGTCTGGGGCTACACGGAAAGCAGGTCGTCCTTGTCTGGGTTGGGAGGATGTCATAAATAAGGATTTAAAGGAAATGGGAACTTCCTGGGAGGGTGTAAAGAGGGAGGCTTTAAATAGATTAGGTTGGAGGAGGAGCGTGCGTAGCTGTGTTGGCCTCAGGCGGCTTGGTGCTGCAGTGAGTTATTAGTAGTAGTAGTAGTTTATGATTGCACATGGTAAAGAATGTGATTAAAGGCTCTTTTCCTATTTCAAACGTTTTAGTTTTCGAGGGTAATAGCTATGTCTGTGGAAAAAATGAAGATATTAGACTATTTTGTGATTGCACGTGGTAAAGAATGTGATTAAAGGCTCTTTTCCTATGTCAAAAGTTTTAGTTTTCGGGGGTAATAGCTTCGTCCGTGGAAAAAATGAAGATATTAGACTATTCTATGATTGCACATGGTAAAGAATGTGATTAGAGGCTCTTTTCCTATTTCAAAAGTTTTAGTTTTCGAGGGTAATAGCTATGTCTGTGGAAAAAATGAAGATATTAGACTATTTTATGATTGCACATGGTAAAGAATGTGATTAAAGGCTCTTTTCAAATTTCAAAAGTTTTAGTTTTCGAGGATAATAGCTACGTATGTTGAAAAAATGAAGATATTAGACTATTTTATGATTGCACATGGTAAAGAATGTGATTAAAGGCTCTTTTCCTATGTCAAAAGTTTTAGTTTTCGGGGGTAATAGCTTCGTCCGTGGAAAAAATGAAGATATTAGACTATTTTATGATTGCACATGGTAAAGAATGTGATTAAAGGCTCTTTTCCTATTTCAAAAGTTTTAGTTTTCGAGGGTAATAGCTATGTCTGTGGAAAAAATGAAGATATTAGACTATTTTATGATTGCACATGGTAAGGAATGTGATTAAAGGCTCTTTTCCTATGTCAAAAGTTTTAGTTTTCGAGGGTAATAGCTCTGTCTGTGGAAAAAATGAAGATATTAGACAATTTTATGATTGCTCATGGTAAAGAATGTGATTAAAGGCTCTTTTCCTATTTCAAAAGATTTAGTTTTCGAGGGTAATAGCTATGTCTGTAGAAAAAATGAAGATATTAGACAATTTTATGATTGCACATGGTAAAGAATGTGATTAAAGGCTCTTTTCCTATGTCAAAAGTTTTAGTTTTCGAGGGTAATAGCTACGTATGTTGTAAAAATGAAGATATTAGACTATTTTATGATTGCACATGGTAAGGAATGTGATTAAAGGCTCTTTTCCTAGGTCAAAAGTTTTAGTTTTCGAGGGTAATAGCTCTGTCTGTGGAAAAAATGAAGATATTAGACAATCTTATGATTGCACATGGTGAAGAATGTGATTAAAGACTCTTTTCCTATTTCAAAAGTTTTTGTTTTCGAGGGTAAAAGCTACGTCCGTGGAAAAAATGAAGATATTAGACTATTTTATGATTGCACATGGTAAACAATGTGATTAAAGGCTCTTTTTCTATTTCAAAAGTTTTAGTTTTCGAGGGTAATAGCTACGTATGTTGAAAAAATAAAAATATTAGACAATTTTATGATTGCACATGGTAAAGAATGTGATTAAAGGCTCTTTTCCTATTTCAAAAGTTTTAGTTTTCGAGGGTAATAGCTATGTCTGTAGAAAAAATGAAGATATTAGACAATTTTATGATTGAACATGGTAAAGAATGTGATTAAAGGCTCTTTTCCTATTTCAAAAGTTTTAGTTTTCGAGGGTAATAGCTACGTATGTTCAAAAAATGAAGATATTAGACTATTTTATGATTGAACATGGTAAAGAATGTGATTAAAGGCTCTTTTCCTATGTCAAAAGTTTTAGTTTTCGAGGGTAATAGCTTCGTCCGTGGAAAAAATGAAGATATTAGACTATTTTATGATTGCATATGGTAAAGAATGTGATTAAAGGCTCTTTTCCTATTTCAAAAGTTTTAGCTTTCGAGGGTAATAGCTATGTCTGTGGAAAAAATGAAGATATTAGACTATTTTATGATTGCACATGGTAAAGAATGTGATTAAAGGCTCTTTTCCTATGTCAAAAGTTTTAGTTTTCGAGGGTAATAGCTATGTCTGTGGAAAAATAATGATATTAGACAATTTTATGATTGCACATGGTAAAAAATGTGATTAAAGGCTCTTTTCCTATTTCAAAAGTTTTAGTTTTCGAGGGTAATAGCTATGTCTGTGGAAAAAATGAAGATATTAGACTATTTTATGATTGCACATGGTAAAGAATGTGATTAAAGTCTCTTTTCCTAGGTCAAAAGTTTTAGTTTTCGAGGGTAATAGCTATGTCTGTGGAAAAAATGAAGATATTAGACTATTTTATGATTGCACATGGTAAAGAATGTGATTAAAGGCTCTTTTCCTATTTCACAAGTTTTAGTTTTCGAGGGTAATAACTATATCCGTGGAAAAAATGAAGATATTAGACTATTTAATGATTGCACATGGTAAAAAATGTAATTAAAGGCTCTTTTCCTATTACAAAAGTTTTAGTTTTCGAGGGTAATAGCTATGTCTGTGGAAAAAATGAAGATATTAGACTAGTTTATGATTGCACATGGTAAAGAATGTGATTAAAGGCTCTTTTCCTATGTCAAAAGTTTTAGTTTTTGGGGGTAATAGCTTCGTCCGTGGAAAAAATGAAGATATTAGACTATTTTATGATTGCACATGGTAAAGAATGTGATTAAAGGCTCTTTTCCTATTTCACAAGTTTTAGTTTTCGAGGGTAATAACTATATCCGTGGAAAAAATGAAGATATTAGACTATTTTATGATTGCACATGGTAAAGAATGTGATTAAAGGCTCTTTTCCTGTTACAAAAGTTTTAGTTTTCGAGGGTAACAGCTATGTCTGTGGAAAAAATGAAGATATTAGACTATTTTATGATTGCATATGGTAAAGAATGTGATTAAAGGCTCTTTTCCTATGTCAAAAGTTTTAGTTTTCGGGGGTAATAGCTTCGTCCGTGGAAAAAATGAAGATATTAGACTATTCTATGATTGCACATGGTAAAGAATGTGATTAGAGGCTCTTTTCCTATTTCAAAAGTTTTAGTTTTCGAGGGTAATAGCTATGTCTGTGGAAAAAATGAAGATATTAGACTATTTTATGATTGCACATGGTAAAGAATGTGATTAAAGGCTCTTTTCCAATTTCAAAAGTTTTAGTTTTCGAGGATAATAGCTACGTATGTTGAAAAAATGAAGATATTAGACTATTTTATGATTGCACATGGTAAAGAATGTGATTAAAGGCTCTTTTCCTATTTCAAAAGTTTTAGTTTTCGGGGTAATAGCTTCGTCCGTGGAAAAAATGAAGATATTAGACTATTTTATGATTGCACATGGTAAAGAATGTGATTAAAGGCTCTTTTCCTATTTCAAAAGTTTTAGTTTTCGAGGGTAATAGCTATGTCTGTGGAAAAAATGAAGATATTAGACTATTTTATGATTGCACATGGTAAGGAATGTGATTAAAGGCTCTTTTCCTAGGTCAAAAGTTTTAGTTTTCGAGGGTAATAGCTCTGTCTGTGGAAAAAATGAAGATATTAGACAATTTTATGATTGCACATGGTAAAGAATGTGATTAAAGGCTCTTTTCCTATTTCAAAAGATTTAGTTTTCGAGGGTAATAGCTATGTCTGTAGAAAAAATGAAGATATTAGACAATTTTATGATTGCACATGGTAAAGAATGTGATTAAAGGCTCTTTTCCTATGTCAAAAGTTTTAGTTTTCGAGGGTAATAGCTACGTATGTTGTAAAAATGAAGATATTAGACTATTTTATGATTGCACATGGTAAAGAATGTGATTAAAGGTTTCCTATGTCAAAAGTTTTAGTTTTCGGGGGTAATAGCTTCGTCCGTGGAAAAAATGAAGATATTAGACTATTTTATGATTGCAAATGGTAAAGAATGTGATTAAAGGCTCTTTTCCTATTTCAAACGTTTTAGTTTTCGAGGGTAATAGCTATGTCTGTGGAAAAAATGAAGATATTAGACTATTTTATTATTGCAAATGGTAAAGAATGTGATTAAAGGCTCTTTTCCTATGTCAAAAGTTTTCGTTTTCGAGGGTAATAGCTATATCCTTGGAAAAAATGAAGATATTAGACTATTTTATGATTGCAAATGGTAAAGAATGTGATTAAAGGCTCTTTTCCTATGTCAAAAGTTTTAGTTTTCGAGGATAATAGCTATGTCTGTGGAAATAATGAAGATATTAGACTATTTTATGATTGCATATGGTAAAGAATGTGATTAAAGGCTCTTTTCCTATGTCAAAAGTTTTAGTTTTCGGGGGTAATAGCTTCGTCCGTGGAAAAAATGAAGATATTAGACTATTTTATGATTGCACATGGTAAAGAATGTTATTAAAGGCTCTTTTCCTATTTCAAAAGTTTTAGTTTTTGAGGGTAATAGCTACGTCCGTGGAAAAAATGAAGATATTAGACTATTTTATGATTGCACATGGTAAAGAATGTGATTAAAGGCTCTTTTCCTATTTCAAAAGTTTTAGTTTTCGAGGGTAATAGCTACGTATGTTGAAAAAATGAAGCTATTAGACAATTTGTGATTGCACATGGTAAAGAATGTGATTAAAGGCTCTTTTCCTATTTCAAAAATTTTAGTTTTCGAGGGTAATAGCTATGTCTGTGGAAAAAATGAAGATATTAGACTATTTTATGATTGCACATGGTAAAGAATGTGATTAAAGGCTCTTTTCCTATGTCAAAAGTTTTAGTTTTCGAGGGTAAAAGCTATGTCTGTGGAAAAAATGAAGATATTAGATTATTTTATGATTGCACATGGTAAAGAATGTGATTAAAGGCTCTTTTCCTATTTCAAAAGTTTTAGTTTTCGAGGGTAATAGCTATGTCTGTGGAAAAAATGAAGATATTAGACTATTAGACCTAGCTAATATTAGACCTAGCTTTCAGAGTGAGAACATCTCAAATAACTGGATTATATTGATTCGGAGTTCAAAGTAAAAGGATTTGGTTTGAATTGGATATTTATGAACTGTGAGTAAAACCGGTCTACTTTAGTGTGACGAAAATAACGAATTCAGTTACTTTGAAAAGGATTATTTTGAAACTAATTTAATCGGATGTTAGCTGTTTGACAGCATGGTGAGTAATAATCTGATTTGATTTTGGACTTTGGCTAATTGTCCATATTTGTTGGTTATATCATTATGACGGAATATGTACATTCGTCGGTGTTGAATTTCGTGCAATCAAATCTTAAAAAAGGAGTAAGTGATGAAGTTATTGCTAACCATGCTGTTGGGTTTTTCGATGAGAAGTCTATTATGGCGGCTAAAATAGAACTTTGGTCTCATGTTTACGAGGGTGAACGTGTGCAAAGACGCCAAGGCGATCAAGCTAATTACCGTCACATTAAGGACATGATGGAAAACTTCCAGAAATGCGACAGCGAAAATTTGTCTTTGCCTACATACGTGATTATTTTACCTACCGAGGTTCCTGTTATTCCTGCTGTGGCTTATTCTAGCTTCGCCTCAAAGCTTGTAAGCATTGATTCGGAACTTAAGCAAATCCGTGAGAAGATTTCGTCGTATGAACTTAAATTCCCCCCTCTCAGTAGCCCTGGCGCTCAGTCATTGAATCCCGATCTGACGACCGTTGTTATTTCTAAAGACCCATCAGAATTAGATAATCCTGCCAAGCGTCGCGAAATAATAGACTCTATTCCAGGTCATAAATGTATTCACAGCATTAAGCCCTCTGGCGATAAGCTAGTGGTACGAATTGACAAGATTGCTGCAAGGAACTTTTGCAATGACGTTTGAAATGTAATGAGAGATTGTGACGTCAAAGTAAAAGAAACGAAATATATTGGAATCATTAAAGGTATACCGACCAATTTTGATGAGGAAATGTTAATTAATTGCAATAATATTACTCATGCGAAGCGAATAGGCAATTCTTTGGCTGTTAGAGTGTTTTTTGAAAACGCTGTTGCGCTGGCTAATGCACTTCGACTTGGTATAAAGATTGGGTATGAGATATATCGAGTTTACGAATACCAACGCCCACCCAAATGCTGTTATAATTGCCAATCACCAAATCACTTAAAATCAAATTGTGATAAAGAAAAATGCTGCTCCCGTTGCGCAGGGCAACATGAATCCTCGCCTGATTCTCCGTGCCAGGCTACACCAAAATGTGCGAACTGTCAAGGCAATCATGTGTCATTTCAATGAAATGCCGAATTCTTCGTGAACTTCTGTCGAAACGATCGTCCTATACTAGAAAATGAGTGCTAAGACTAATTTCACTATATGTTCGTTCAATATTAACGGTACTAAGGATAAAGACGTTTCTTTAGATCAGAAATTAGAAAATTTTGATGTTTTATTCCTCCAGGAGCATCTCCTACCTTTAGTGAGCTTAAACTCCCTACAGAGAAGTAACGAACACTCAGTTTTCTCTAAAAGTGCACGCAAAACCTCTGGCAGACCATCAAGTGGCCTAGCATGTTTAATAAAAAAGACGCTGTTTACACCACCCCCTTTATGCTATCACGAGAGTGATTGTTATATTACTATTCGTCTTGCCAACCTTGTCCTCATTAATGTTTATCTCCCCTGCGACCAGAAATCCCTCCAAAGTTTAACTAAATTTACAAAATTTTGCGCATTAACAAAAAGTCTTTTGAATGGCATTGAGAGTAATGGACTGGATTGGTTATTAATCGGTGATCTGAACTGTAACATTAACTCTTCATCAGTGCGGACTGAGCTTCTGTTAGATTCCTTACCGAGTAGTTACAAAATTTTGAAGAAAGATGCCTCCCATTCCTATATCCATAATAGTGGCTCACTTTCAGACATTGACCACTGTATCGTTTCTTCTGGTCTCATCTGTGGCGAAGTCCATGTTGATCAGGATGAGCGTGATAACGACCATCTCCCCCTATCCCTCACTGTTACCCTTAATGCTACTGCGGAGAAGAACCTTCGTCCCCAATTCTAAAAAATGGATTTCTAAAAGAGAATGGAACAAAGCTGACTGGCCTCTTCATTTTTCTACGCTTGTTAGCCTTCTATCAACGATTAAAGTCCCTTTTAATCTGTTGTGTACAAGCGTTGGGTCCCCACAAGCCAGAATTCAGCTTAATATTTATTATAGCCACATTGTATCGTGCTTAAAGAGGTCTGAAGAAGTAGCTGTTCCCCTATGTCGCTTTAGAGCAAAAACAAGAAGTTCAATTTGGAAGAATGACCCAGAGCTCAAAACAATAAAAAATCGGGCAAAGTTGTGGCTAAAAATTTGGATAGCTTGCGGCCGCCCTTAAGGGGTAATGTTTTCGATATTAAACAAAGAACAGAGCTTGATTTTAAACGCTATCTTCGAAAAATTAGGTACAATGGTGCTGAATTTCCTAAGTCTCCTAGCCAGTGGAAAAAAGTGATTAATGTCGCGAAGTTTGATAGATCGCCTACGGCTGACCAAATCCCTAATGTATCATGGATCAATCATTATAGTAACATTTTCGATACAGTGATATATGTGGTTCATTTTCGTTTGCCAAGCTCTGTTCTAATCTGTTGCCTAACAAAATCATTCAAGGTCATGTACCTCCCGTTAGTGTTGACCGTGTCAAAAGAAGTGTAGAGAGACTTAAATCGAAATCTTATGATATAGACGGGATCAGTGCTTTTCACCTCAACACCGATTCGGAGGAATTAGTTTATCACTTGCAGTTACTTTTTCAGATGTGTTTATGCTCTTCGTTAGTCCCTGATTCTTTTTTAGTTGGTAACATTACGTCAATTTTGAAACGTGGTAAGGACCCAACTAGTTGCGCTTCGTATAGGCCTATTACGGTTGCTTGTACTTTAAGTAAAGTATTTGAATATGTTTTGCTCCCTGATCTCCTGTCTAATGTAGATTATATGTCTAATCAGTTTGGCTTTAAGCCGTATATAGGATGCCAACATGCCCATCGTGCTATAGTTTCGCTATTACTTGAAGCGCATAAAAATGGTTTTGAGGTTCATTTTTGTGCATTCGATGTTTCAAAAGCTTCTGATTCAATTTGTCATAGCCAACTTTGGTATTCTTTAATCCAACTTGGTGCAAATGTGTCTATTATATCAACTCTTCGTTTTTGGTATGCTAATTCATATGTTCGACTCAAGTCAGGTGACACCTACGTTGGTAATATCCCCATCCGTTCTGGTCTTAGGCAAGGAGGAGTCTTATCCCCTTATCTTTTTAATGCTTGTCTTTATTCTGTTTTGCCACGTATTAATCCATCATGTTTTTTAGGCCTAACTAATCTTTCGTACATTGAATATGCAGATGATTTACTTTTGATCAGCCGCACTAAATCTAGCCTAATTAAGTCGACCCAGCTTGTTTCTAAGTCTTTTGAGGAAATCGGCCTCAAACTTAATACTGAAAAATGTGAATATTTAGTTTTCAATGCTAAGCATCAAAGTAGTGATCTTGATTGTGGTTATTTTTCAGTTAAGCTAGTTTCTTCGATTCGGTGGCTTGGTATTAGTATTTGTTCATCTTTATCGGCTTTTCGATCCTGTGGGCTAAATGATATTAAAAGTAAACTTAAAAAAGGGTACGCGAAAATAGTCCCGAATCGAGGCAGATTTTCACGAAAGGCTTTATCCAGACTTTATTCTACATATTGCGATCATTCTATATTGTTTCTTTCCGGTTTGCGCCCGTTGTTTAATAATCAAGATTTGCAGGGCATAAGAATTATGTATTTTCGTTATTCTAAATATTTATTGTATCTGCCGCGTTCTTATAGAAATCAGAAGATTATCAGAAAGTTTTGTGCCACTGATATTATTTTCGTTTATAAGAAACTCTATGCTAGATTAGGTGCTGAGGCCTGTCAACGCTTGGGCCCTTACCACCCTTTGATTAGACTGTATTAATTGTATTGTTTGTGTTATTTCGTTTTTCTTTCCTTAATGTTTTTACTCCGCTTAATTTGTCAAAACAAGCGGGTAACAAATAAATTAAATTAAAATTAATTTTATGATTGCACATGGTAAAGAATGTGATTAAAGGCTCTTTTCCTATTTCAAAAGTTTTAGTTTTAGTTTTCGAGGGTAATAGCTATGTCTGTGGAAAAAATGAAGATATTAGAATATTTTATGATTGCACATGGTAAAGAATGTGATTAAAGGCTCTTTTCCTATTTCAAAAGTTTTACTTTTCAGGGGTAAGAGCTACGTATGTTGAAAAAATTAAGATATTAGACTATTTTATGATTGCAAATGATAAAGAATGTGATTAAAGGCTCTTTTCCTATGTCAAAAGTTTTAGTTTTCGAGGGTAATAGCTACGTATGTTGAAAAAATGAAGATATTAGACTATTTTATGATTGCACATGGTAAAGAATGTGATTAAAGGCTCTTTTCCTATGTCAAAAGTTTTAGTTTTCGGGGGTAATAGCTTCGTCCGTGGAAAAAATGAAGATATTAGACTATTTTATAATTGCACATGGTAAAGAATGTGATTAAAGGCTCTTTTCCTGTTTCAAAAGTTTTAGTTTTCGAGGGTAATAGCTTCGTCCGTGGAAAAAATGAAGATATAGACTATTTTATGATTGCACATGGTAAAGAATGTGATTAAAGACTCTTTTTGTATTTCAAAAGTTTTAGTTTTCGAGGGTAATAGCTATGTCTGTGGAAAAAATGAAGATATTAGACTATTTTATGATTGCAAATGGTAAAGAATGTGATTAAAGGCTCTTTTCCTATTTCAAAAGTTTTAGTTTTCGAGGGTAATAGCTATGTCTGTGGAAAAAATGAAGATATTAGACAATTTTATGATTGCACATTGTAAAGAATGTGATTAAAGGCTCTTTTCCTATTTCAAAAGTTTTAGTTTTCGAGGGTAACAGCTACATATGTTGAAAAAATGAAGATATTAGACTATTTTATCATTGCACATGGTAATGAATGTGATTAAAGACTCTTTTCCTATTTCAAAAGTTTTAGTTTTCGAGGGTAATGGCTATGTCTGTGGAAAAAATGAAGATATTAGACAATTTTATGATTGCACATGGTAAAGAATGTGATTAAAGGCTCTTTTCCTATGTCAAAAGTTTTAGTTTTCGAGGGTAATAGCTATGTCTGTGGAGAAAATGAAGATATTAGACTATTTTATGATTGCACATGGTAAAGATTGTGATTAAAGGCTCTTTTCCTATTTCAAAAGTTTTAGTTTTCGAGGGTAATAGCTATGTCTATGGAAAAAATGAAGATATTAGACTATTTTATGATTGCACATGGTAAAGAATGTGATTAAAGGCTCTTTTCCTATTTCAAAAGTTTTAGCTTTCGAGGGTAATAGCTATGTCTTTGGAAAAAATGAAGATATTAGAATATTTTATGATTGCACATGGGTAAAGAATGTGATTAAAGGCTCTTTTCCTATTTCAAAAGTTTTACTTTTCGGGGGTAAGAGCTACGTATGTTGAAAAAATGAAGATATTAGACTATTTTATGATTGCACATGATAAAGAATGTGATTAAAGGCTCTTTTCCTATGTCAAAAGTTTCAGTTTTCGGGGGTAATAGCTTCGTCCGTGGAAAAAAATGAAGATATTAGACTATTTTATAATTGCACATGGTAAAGAATTTGATTAAAGGCTCTTTTCCTGTTTCAAAAGTTTTAGTTTTCGAGGGTAATAGCTTCGTCCGTGGAAAAAATGAAGATATTAGACTATTTTATGATTGCACATGGTAAAGAATGTGATTAAAGACTCTTTTTGTATTTCAAAAGTTTTAGTTTTCGAGGG
>NW_027066351.1:0-18832 GCF_032884065.1 Artemia franciscana
GACCTCGACACTCAAAGAGAAAGTACAGACTGGGACACCGGGACACAAATGACGACCGGAATACTGGGAATATAAATGACGACCAGGACACAGGGACACAACTACAAGGGGGTGCCAAGGGGCACAGGGGGATATGTAAATGACGATGGGGACACAGGGAATGTTTGATTAGCAATCAGCATCAACAAAGCTAAAGGGCAATCATTAGAATAATCAGGTATAGATCTGAATACGGATTGCTTTTCCCATGGACAATTTTATGTTGCATGTTCAAGAGTTAGGTAAATCTAACAATCTATTTATATGCACAAACAATAGGACATGGAAGAATGTTGTATATTCTTAAGTTTTACGTAGTTAAATTGGACAGCGAAGAATGTTGTATATTCGCAAGTTTTATGTAGTTCAAAAAATATATATATTTATATCTATCTCAATTCACAGGTGGGACACAGGGACACAACTACAATGGCAGGTAACTAATATGGCGTGTAACGACTTACGCGCGCGGGGGGCTTGGGGGCGCGATGCCCCCAAGCCCCCCCCAAACAGCTATATATCTATATATATATAAATAAGTTGTCTGTGTGTCTGTCGAGTGACTTCAGGTGTGTCGACTGACGTCATTGTAAGGATTGAGCTGTATGCGTCATGAAATTGTTTGTCGACTGACGTCATGTTTGTCAACTGATGAAATTACAGACCGGGACACAAATGACGACCAGGACACGGGGATACAGGGAATATAAATGACGACCGGGAACCTCAAAGAGAAATTACAGACTGGGACACCGGGACACAGGGAATATTAATGACGACCGGGACACAGTGACACAACTACAAAGGGGACGACGGGGGTACAGGGAAGATATATAAATGACAACCGGGACACAGGGATTGTTCGAAGAGAAATTACAGACCGGGACACCGGGAAACAAATGACGACCGGGATGCTGGGACACAGGGAATATAAATGACGACCTCGACACTCAAAGAGAAAGAACAGACTGGGACACCGGGACACAAATGACGACCGGAATACTGGGAATATAAATGACGACCAGGACACAGGGACACAACTACAAGGGGGGTGCCAGGGGGCACAGGGGGATATATAAATGACGACGGGGACACAGGGAATGTTTGATTAGCAATTAGCATCAACATAGCTAAAGGGCAATCATTAGAATAATCAGGTATAGATCTGAATACGGATTGCTTTTCCCATGGACAATTTTATGTTGCATGTTCAAGAGTTAGGTAAAATTAACAATCTATTTATATGCACAAACAATAGGACATGGAAGAATGTTGTATATTCTTAAGTTTTACGTAGTTAAATTGGACAGCGAAGAATGTTGTATATTCGCAAGTTTTATGTAGTTCAAAAAATATATATATTTATATCTATCTCAATTCGCAGGTGGGACACAGGGACACAACTACAATGGCAGGTAACTAATATGGCGTGTAACGACTTACGCGCGCGGGGGGCTTGGGGGTGCGATGCCCCCCAAGCCCCCCCCCCAACAGCTATATATCTATATATATAAAAATAAGTTGTCTGTGTGTCTGTCGAGTGACTTCAGGTGTGTCGACTGACGTCATTGTAAGGATTGAGCTGTATGCGTCATGAAATTGTTTGTCGACTGACGTCATGTTTGTCAACTGATGAAATTACAGACCGGGACACAAATGACGACCGGGACACGGGGATACAGGGAATATAAATGACGACCGGGAACCTCAAAGAGAAATTACAGACTGGGACACCGGGACACAGGGAATATAAATGACGACCGGGACACAGTGACACAACTACAAAGGGGACGACGGGGGTACAGGGAAGATATATAAATGACGACCGGGACACAGGGATTGTTCGAAGAGAAATTACAGACCGGGACACCGGGAAACAAATGACGACCGGGATGCTGGGACACAGGGAATATAAATGACGACCTCGACACGCAAAGAGAATGTACAGACTGGGACACCGGGACGAAAATGACGACCGGAATACTGGGAATATAAATGACGATCAGGACACATGGACACAACTACAAGGGGGGTGCCAGGGGGCACAGGGGGATATATAAATGACGACGGGGACACAGGGAATGTTTGATTAGCAATCAGCATCAACAAAGCTAAAGGGCAATCATTAGAATAATCAGGTATAGATCTGAATACGGATTGCTTTTCCCATGGACAATTTTATGTTGCATGTTCAAGAGTTAGGTAAACCTAACAATCTATTTATATGCACAAACAATAGGACTGGGAAGAATGTTGTATATTCTTAAGTTTTACGTAGTTAAATTGGACAGCGAAGAATGTTGTATATTCGCAAGTTTTATGTAGTTCAAAAAATATATATATTTATATCTATCTCAATTCACAGGTGGGACACAGGGACACAACTACAATGGCAGGTAACTAATATGGCGTGTAACGACTTACGCGCGCGTTGGGCTTGGGGGCGCGATGCCCCCCAAGGCCGCCCCCCCCCAACAGCTATATATCTATATATATAAAAATAAGTTGTCTGTGTGTCTGTCGAGTGACTTCAGGTGTGTCGACTGACGTCATTGTAAGGATTGAGCTGTATGCGTCATGAAATTGTTTGTCGACTGACGTCATGTTTGTCAACTGATGAAATTACAGACCGGGACACAAATGACGACCGGGACACGGGGATACAGGGAATATAAATGACGACCGGGAACCTCAAAGAGAAATTACAGACTGGGACACCGGGACACAGGGAATATAAATGACGACCGGGACACAGTGACACAACTACAAAGGGAACGACAGGGGTACAGGGAAGATATATAAATGACGACCGGGACACAGGGATTGTTCGAAGAGAAATTACAGACCGGGACATCGGGAAACAAATGACGACCGGGATGCTGGGACACAGGGAATATAAATGACGACCTCGACACTCAAAGAGAAAGTACAGACTGGGACACCGGGACACAAATGACGACCGGAATACTGGGAATATAAATGACGACCAGGACACAGGGACACAACTACAAGGGGGGTGCCAGGGGGCACAGGGGGATATATAAATGACGACGGGGACACAGGGAATGTTTGATTAGCAATCAGCATCAACAAAGCTAAAGGGCAATCATTAGAATAATCAGGTATAGATCTGAATACGGATTGCTTTTCCCATGGACAATTTTATGTTGCATGTTCAAGAGTTAGGTAAACCTAACAATCTATTTATATGCACAAACAATAGGACATGGAAGAATGTTGTATATTCTTAAGTTTTACGTAGTTAAATTGGACAGCGAAGAATGTTGTATATTCGCAAGTTTTATGTAGTTCAAAAAATATATATATTTATATCTATCTCAATTCACAGGTGGGACACAGGGACACAACTACAATGGCAGGTAACTAATATGGCGTGTAACGACTTACGCGCGCGGGGGGCTTGGGGGCGCGATGCCCCCCCAAGTCCCCCCAACAGCTATATATCTATATATATATATATATAAATAAGTTGTCTGTGTGTCTGTCGAGTGACTTCAGGTGTGTCGACTGACGTCATTGTAAGGATTGAGCTGTATGCGTCATGAAATTGTTTGTCGACTGACGTCATGTTTGTCAACTGATGAAATTACAGACCGGGACACAAATGACGACCGGGACACGGGGATACAGGGAATATAAATGACGACCGGGAACCTCAAAGAGAAATTACAGAATGGGACACCGGGACACAGGGAATATAAATGACGACCGGGACACAGTGACACAACTACAAAGGGGACGAAGGGGGTACAGGGAAGATATATAAATGACGACCGGGACACAGGGATTGTTCGAAGAGAAATTACAGACCGGGACACCGGGAAACAAATGACGACCGGGATGCTGGGACACAGGGAATATAAATGACGACCTCGACACTCAAAGAGAAAGTACAGACTGGGACACCGGGACACAAATGACGACCGGAATACTGGGAATATAAATGACGACCAGGACACAGGGACACAACTACAAGGGGGGTGCCAGGGGGCACAGGGGGATATATAAATGACGACGGGGACACAGGGAATGTTTGATTAGCAATCAGCATCAACAAAGCTAAAGGGCAATCATTAGAATAATCAGGTATAGATCTGAATACGGATTGCTTTTCCCATGGACAATTTTATGTTGCATGTTCAAGAGTTAGGTAAACCTAACAATCTATTTATATGCACAAACAATAGGACATGGAAGAATGTTGTATATTCTTAAGTTTTACGTAGTTAAATTGGACAGCGAAGAATGTTGTATATTCGCAAGTTTTGTGTAGTTCAAAAAATATATATATTTATATCTATCTCAATTCACAGGTGGGACACAGGGACACAACTACAATGGCAGGTAACTAATATGGCGTGTAACGACTTACGCGCGCGGGGGGCTTGGGGGCGCGATGCCCCCCCAAGCCCCCCCCCCCCAACAGCTATATATCTATATATATAAAAATAAGTTGTCTGTGTGTCTGTCGAGTGACTTCAGGTGTTTCGACTGACGTCATTGTAAGGATTGAGCTGTATGCGTCATGAAATTGTTTGTCGACTGACGTCATGTTTGTCAACTGATGAAATTACAGACCAGGACACAAATGACGACCGGGACACGGGGATACAGGGAATATAAATGACGACCGGGAACCTCAAAGAGAAATTACAGACTGGGACACCGGGACACAGGGAATATAAATGACGACTGGGACACAGTGACACAACTACAAAGGGGACGACGGGGGTACAGGGAAGATATATAAATGACTACCGGGACACAGGGATTGTTCGAAGAGAAATTACAGACCGGGACACCGGGAAACAAATGACGACCGGGATGATGGGACACAGGGAATATAAATGACGACCTCGACACTCAAAGAGAAAGTACAGACTGGGACACCGGGACACAAATGATGACCGGAATACTGGGAATATAAATGACGACCAGGACACAGGGACACAACTACAAGGGGGGTGCCAGGGGGCACAGGGGGATATATAAATGACGACGGGGAGACAGGGAATGTTTGATTAGCAATCAGCATCAACAAAGCTAAAGGGCAATCATTAGAATAATCAGGTATAGATCTGAGTACGGATTGCTTTTCCCATGGACAATTTTATGTTGCATGTTCAAGAGTTAGGTAAACCTAACAATCTATTTATATGCACAAACAATAGGACATGGAAGAATGTTGTATATTCTTAAGTTTTACGTAGTTAAATTGGACAGCGAAGAATGTTGTATATTCGCAAGTTTTATGTAATTCAAAAAATATATATATTTATATCTATCTCAATTCACAGGTGGGACACAGGGACACAACTACAATGGCAGGTAACTAATATGGCGTGTAACGACTTACGCGCGCGGGGGGCTTGGGGGCGCGATGCCCCCCCAAGCCCCCCCCCCCCCAACAGCTATATATCTATATATATATAAAAATAAGTTGTCTGTGTGTCTGTCGAGTGACTTCTGGTGTGTCGACTGACGTCATTGTAAGGATTGAGCTGTATGCGTCATGAAATTGTTTGTCGACTGACGTCATGTTTGTCAACTGATGAAATTACAGACCGGACACAAATGACGATGACATCAGTCGACAAACAATTTCATGACGCATACAGCTCAATCCTTACAATGACGTCAGTCGAAACACCTTAAGTCACTCGACAGACACACAGACAACTTATTTTTATATATATAGATATATATCTGTTGGCGGGGGGGGGGGGCTTGGGGAGGCATCGCGCCCCCAAGCTCCCCGCGCGCGTAAGTCGTTACACGCCATATTAGTTACCTGCCATTGTAGTTGTGTCCCTGTGTCCCACCTGTGAATTGAGATAGATATAAATATATATATTTTTTGAACTACATAAAACTTGCGAATATACAACATTCTTCGCTGTCCAATTTAACTACGTAAAACTTAAGAATATACAACATTCTTCCATGTCCTATTGTTTGTGCATATAAATAGATTGTTAGGTTTACTTAACTCTTGAATATGCAACATAAAATTGTCCATGGGAAAAGCAATCCGTACTCAGTCCCTGTGGGACACAGGGACACAACTACAATGGCAGGTAACTAATATGGCGTGTAACGACTTACGCGCGCGGGGGGCTTGGGGGCGCGATGCCCCCCAAGCCCCCCCCCCCAACAGCTATATATCTATATATATAAAAATAAGTTGTCTATGTGTCTGTCGAGTGACTTCAGGTGTTTCGACTGACGTCATTGTAAGGATTGAGCTGTATGCGTCATGAAATTGTTTGTCGACTGACGTCATGTTTGTCAACTGATGAAATTACAGACCGGGACACAAATGACGACCGGGACACGGGGATACAGGGAATATAAATGACGACCGGGAACCTCAAAGAGAAATTACAGACTGGGACACCGGGACACAGGGAATATAAATGACGACTGGGACACAGTGACACAACTACAAAGGGGACGACGGGGGTACAGGGAAGATATATAAATGACGACCGGGACACAGGGATTGTTCGAAGAGAAATTACAGACCGGGACACCGGGAAACAAATGACGACTGGGATGCTGGGACACAGGGAATATAAATGACGACCTCGACACTCAAAGAGAAAGTACAGACTGGGACACCGGGACACAAATGACGACCGAAATACTGGGAATATAAATGACGACAAGGACACAGGGGCACAACTACAAGGGGGGTGCCAAGGGGCACAGGGGGATATATAAATGACGACGGAGACACAGGGAATATTTGATTAGCAATCAGCATCAACAAAGCTAAAGGGCAATCATTAGAATAATCAGGTATAGATCTGAATACGGATTGCTTTTCCCATGGACAATTTTATGTTGCGTGTTCAAGAGTTAGGTAAACCTAACAATCTATTTATATGCACAAACAATAGGACATGGAAGAATGTCGTATATTCTTAAGTTTTACGTAGTTAAATTGGACAGCGAAGAATGTTGTATATTCGCAAGTTTTATGTAGTTCAAAAAATATATATATTTATATCTATAACAATTCACAGGTGGGACACAGGGACACAACTACAATGGCAGGTAACTAATATGGCGTGTAACGACTTACGCGCGTGGGGGGCTTTGGGGCGCGATGCCCCCCAAGCCCCCCCCCAACAGCTATATATCTAAATATATAAAAATAAGTTGTCTGTGTGTCTGTCGAGTGACTTCAGGTGTGTCGACTGACGTCATTGTAAGGATTGAGCTGTATGCGTCATGAAATTGTTTGTCGACTGACGTCATGTTTGTCAACTGATGAAATTACAGACCGAGACACAAATGACGACCGGGACACGGGGATACAGGGAATATAAATGACGACCGGGAACCTCAAAGAGAAATTACAGACTGGGACACCGGGACACAGGGAATATAAATGACGACCGGGACACAGTGACACAACTACAAAGGGGACGACGGGGGTACAGGGAAGATATATAAATGACGACCGGGACACAGGGATTGATCGAAGAGAAATTACAGACCGGGACACCGGGAAACAAATGACGACCGGGATGCTGGGACACAGGGAATATAAATGACGACCTCGACACTCAAAGAGAAAGTACAGACTTGGACACCGGGACACAAATGACGACCGGAATACTGGGAATATAAATGACGACCAGGACACAGGGACACAACTACAAGGGGATGCCAGGGGGCACAGGGGGATATATAAATGACGACGGGGACACAGGGAATGTTTGATTAGCAATCAGCATCAACAAAGCTAAAGGGCAATCATTAGAATAATCAGGTATAGATCTGAATACGGATTGCTTTTCCCATTGACAATTTTATGTTGCATGTTCAAGAGTTAGGTAAACCTAACAATCTATTTATATGCACAAACAATAGGACTTGGAAGAATGTTGTATATTCTTAAGTTTTACGTAGTTAAATTGGACAGCGAAGAATGTTGTATATTCGCAAGTTTTATGTAGTTCAAAAAATATATATATTTATATCTATCTCAATTCACAGGTGGGACACAGGGACACAACTACAATGGCAGGTAACTAATATGGCGTGTAACGACTTACGCGCGCGGGGGGCTTGGGGGCGCGATGCCCCCAAGCCCCCCCCAACAGCTATATATCTATATATATAAGAATAAATTGTCTGTGTGTCTGTCGAGTGACTTCAGGTGTGTCGACTGACGTCATTGTAAGGATTGAGCTGTATGCGTCATGAAATTGTTTGTCGACTGACGTCATGTTGTCAACTGATGAAATTACAGACCGGGACACAAATGACGACCGGGACACGGGGATACAGGGAATATAAATGACGACCGGGAACCTCAAAGAGAAATTACAGACTGGGACACCGGGACACAGGGAATATAAATGACGACCAGGACACAGTGACACAACTACAAAGGGGACGACGGGGGTACAGGGAAGATATATAAATGACGACCGGGACACAGGGATTGTTCGAAGAGAAATTACAGACCGGAACACCGGGAAACAAATGACGACCGGGATGCTGGGACACAGGGAATATAAATGACGACCTCGACACTCAAAGAGAAAGTACAGACTGGGACACCGGGACACAAATGACGACCGGAATACTGGGAATATAAATGACGACCAGGACACAGGGACACAACTACAAGGGGAGTGCCAGGGGCCACAGGGGTATATATAAATGACGACGGGGACACAGGGAATGTTTGATTAGCAATCAGCATCAACAAAGCTAAAGGGCAATCATTAGAATAATCAGGTATAGATCTGAATACGGATTGCTTTTCCCATGGACAATTTTATGTTGCATGTTCAAGAGTTAGGTAAACCTAACAATCTATTTATATGCACAAACAATAGGACATGGAAGAATGTTGTATATTCTTAAGTTTTACGTAGTTAAATTGGACAGCGAAGAATGTTGTATATTCGCAAGTTTTATGTAGTTCAAAAAATATATATATTTATATCTATTTCAATTCACAGGTGGGACACAGGGACACAACTACAATGGCAGGTAACTAATATGGCGTGTAACGACTTACGCGCGCGGGGGGCTTGGGGGCGCGATGCCCCCTGAGCCCCCCCCCCCCCCAACAGCTATATATCTATATATATAAAAATAAGTTGTCTGTGTGTCTGTCGAGTGACTTCAGTTGTGTCGACTGACGTCATTGTAAGGATTGAGCTGTATGCGTCGTGAAATTGTTTTTCGACTGACGTCATGTTTGTCAACTGATGAAATTACAGACCGGGACACAAATGACGACCGGGACACGGGGATAAAGGGAATATAAATGACGACCGGGAACCTCAAAGAGAAATTACAGACTGGGACACCGGGACACAGGGAATATAAATGACGACCGGGACACAGTGACACAACTACAAAGGGGACGACGGGGGTACAGGGAAGATATATAAATGACGACCGGGACACAGGGATTGTTCGAAGAGAAATTACAGACCGGGACACCTGGAAACAAATGACGACCGGGATGCTGGGACACAGGGAATATAAATGACGACCTCGACACTCAAAGAGAAAGTACAGACTGGGACACCGGGACACAAATGACGACTGGAATACTGGGAATATAAATGACGACCAGGACACAGGGACACAACTACAAGAGGGGTGCCGGGGGGCACAGGGGGATATATAAATGACGACGGGGACACAGGGAATGTTTGATTAGCAATCAGCATCAACAAAGCTAAAGGGAAATCATTAGAATGATCAGGTATAGATCTGAATACGGATTGCTTTTCCCATGGACTATTTTATGTTGCATGTTCAAGAGTTAGGTAAACCTAACAATCTATTTATATGCACAAACAATAGGACATGGAAGAATGTTGTATATTCTTAGGTTTTACGTAGTTAAATTGGACAGCGAAGAATGTTGTATATTCGCAAGTTTTATGTAGTTCAAAAAATATATATATTTATATCTATCTCAATTCACAGGTGGGACGCAGGGACACAACTACAATGGCAGGTAACTAATATGGCGTGTAACGACTTACGAGCGCGGGGGGCTTGGGGGCGCGATGCCCCCCCAAGCCCCCCCCCAACAGCTATATATCTATATATATATAAAAATAAGTTGTCTGTGTGTCTGTCGAGTGACTTCAGGTGTGTCGACTGACGTCAATGTAAGGATTGAGCTGTATGCGTCATGAAATTGTTTGTCGACTGACGTCATGTTTGTCAACTGATGAAATTACAGACCGGGACACAAATGACGACCGGGACACGGGGATACAGGGAATATAAACGACGACCGGGAACCTCAAAGAGAAATTACAGACTGGGACACAGGGAATATAAATGACGACCGGGACACAGTAACACAACTACAAAGGGGACGACGGGGGTACAGGGAAGATATATAAATGACGACCGGGACACAGGGATTGTTCGAAGAGAAATTACAGACCGGGACACCGGGAAACAAATGACGACCGGGATGCTGGGACACAGGGAATATAAATGACGACCTCGACACTCAAAGAGAAAGTACAGACTGGGACACCGGGACACAAATGACGACCGGAATACTGGGAATATAAATGACGACCAGGACACAGGGACACAACTACAAGGGGGGTGCCAGGGGGCACAGGGGGATATATAAATGACGACGGGGACACAGAGAATGTTTGATTAGCAATCAGCATCAACAAAGCTAAAGGGCAATCATTAGAATAATCAGGTATAGATCTGAATACGGATTGCTTTTCCCATGGACAATTTTATGTTGCATGTTCAAGAGTTAGGTAAACCTAACAATCTATTTATATGCACAAACAATAGGACATGGAAGAATGTTGTATATTCTTAAGTTTTACGTAGTTAAATTGGACAGCGAAGAATGTTGTATATTCGCAAGTTTTATGTAGTTCAAAAAATATATATATTTATATCTATCTCAATTCACAGGTGGGACACAGGGACACAACTACAATGGCAGGTAACTAATATGGCGTGTAACGACTTACGCGCGCGGGGGTTTGGGGGCGCGATGCCCAACAAGCACCCCCCCCCCCCCAACAGCTATATATCTATATATATATATAAAAATAAGTTGTCTGTGTGTCTGTCGAGTGACTTCAGGTGTGTGGACTGACGTCATTGTAAGGATTGAGCTGTATGCGTTATGAAATTGTTTGTCGACTGACGTCTTGTTTGTCAACTGTTGAAATTACAGACCGAGACACGGGGATACAGGGAATATAAATGACGACCGGGAACCTCAAAGAGAAATCACAGACTGGGACACCGGGACACAGGGAATATAAATGACGACCGGGACACAGTGACACAACTACAAAGGGGACGACGGGGGTACAGGGAAGATATATAAATGACGACCGGGACACAGGGATTGTTCGAAGAGAAATTACAGACCGGGACACCGGGAAACAAATGACGACCGGGATGCTGGGACACAGGGAATATAAATGACGACCTCGAAACTCAAAGAGAAAGTACAGACTGGGACACCGGGACACAAATGACGACCGGAATACTGCGAATATAAATGACAACCAGGACGCAGGGACACAACTACAAGGGGGATGCCAGGGGGCACAGGGGGATATATAAATGACGACGGGGACACAGGGAATGTTTGATTAGCAATCAGCATCAACAAAGCTAAAGGGCAATCATTAGAATAATCAGGTATAGATCTGAATACGGATTGCTTTTCCCATGGACAATTTTATGTTGCATGTTCAAGAGTTAGGTAAACCTAACAATCTATTTATATGCACAAACAATAGGACATGGAAGAATGTTGTATATTCTTAAGTTTTACGTAGTTAAATTGGACAGCGAAGAATGTTGTATATTCGCAAGTTTTATGTAGTTCAAAAAATATATATATTTTTATCTATCTCAATTCACAGGTGGGACACAGGGACACAACTACAATGGCAGGTAACTAATATGGCGTGTAACGACTTACGAGCGCGGGGGGCTTGGGGGCGCGATGCCCCCCCAAGCCCGCCCCCCCAACAGCTATATATCTATATATATAAAAATAAGTTGTCTGTGTGTCTGTCGAGTGACTTCAGGTGTGTCGACTGACGTCAATGTAAGGATTGAGCTGTATGCGTCATGAAATTGTTTGTCGACTGACGTCATGTTTGTCAACTGATGAAATTACAGACCGGGACACAAATGACGACCGGGACACGGGGATACAGGGAATATAAATGACGACCGGGAACCTCAAAGAGAAATTACAGACTGGGACACAGGGAATATAAATGACGACCGGGACACAGTGACACAACTACAAAGGGGACGACGGGGGTACAGGGAAGATATATAAATGACGACCGGGACACAGGGATTGTTCGAAGAGAAATTACAGACCGGGACACCGGGAAACAAATGACGACCGGGATGCTGGGACACAGGGAATATAAATGACGACCTCGACACTCAAAGAGAAAGTACAGACTGGGACACCGGGACACAAATGACGACCGGAATACTGGGAATATAAATGACGACCAGGACACAGGGACACAACTACAAGGGGGGTGCCAGGGGGCACAGGGGGATATATAAATGACGACGGGGACACAGGGAATGTTTGATTAGCAATCAGCATCAACAAAGCTAAAGGGCAATCATTAGAATAATCAGGTATAGATCTGAATACGGATTGCTTTTCCCATGGACAATTTTATGTTGCATGTTCAAGAGTTAGGTAAACCTAACAATCTATTTATATGCACAAACAATAGGACATGGAAGAATGTTGTATATTCTTAAGTTTTACGTAGTTAAATTGGACAGCGAAGAATGTTGTATATTCGCAAGTTTTATGTAGTTCAAAAAATATATATATTTATATCTATCTCAATTCAGAGGTGGGACACAGGGACACAACTACAATGGCAGGTAACTAATATGGCGTGTAACGACTTACGCGCGCGGGGGTTTGGGGGCGCGATGCCCCCAAGCACCCCCCCCCAACAGCTATATATCTATATATATATATAAAAATAAGTTATCTGTGTGTCTGTCGAGTGACTTCAGGTGTGTGGACTGACGTCATTGTAAGGATTGAGCTGTATGCGTTATGAAATTGTTTGTCGACTGACGTCATGTTTGTCAACTGTTGAAATTACAGACCGGGACACGGGGATACAGGGAATATAAATGACGACCGGGAACCTCAAAGAGAAATTACAGACTGGGACACCGGGACACAGGGAATATAAATGACGACCGGGACACAGTGACACAACTACAAAGGGGACGACGGGGGTACAGGGAAGATATATAAATGACGACCGGGACAAAGGGATTGTTCGAAGAGAAATTACAGACCGGGACACTGGGAAACAAATGACGACCGGGATGCTGGGACACAGGGAATATAAATGACGACCTCGAAACTCAAAGAGAAAGTACAGACTGGGACACCGGGACACAAATGACGACCGGAATACTGCGAATATAAATGACAGCCAGGACACAGGGACACAACTACAAGGGGGATGCCAGGGGGCACAGGGGGATATATAAATGACGACGGGGACACAGGGAATGTTTGATTAGCAATCAGCATCAACAAAGCTAAAGGGCAATCATTAGAATAATCAGGTATAGATCTGAATACGGATTGCTTTTCTCATGGACAATTTTATGTTGCATGTTCAAGAGTTAGGTAAACCTAACAATCTATTTATATGCACAAACAATAGGACATGGAAGAATGTTGTATATTCTTAAGTTTTACGTAGTTAAATTGGACAGCGAAGAATGTTGTATATTCGCAAGTTTTATGTAGTTCAAAAAATATATATATTTATATCTATCTCAATTCACAGGTGGGACACAGGGACACAACTACAATGGCAGGTAACTAATATGGCGTGTAACGACTTACGCGCGCGGGGGGCTTGGGGGTGCGATGCCCCCAAAAGCCCCCCCCAAAAGCTATATATCTATATATATATATAAATAAGTTGTCTGTGTGTCTGTCGAGTGACTTCAGGTGTGTCGACTGACGTCATTGTAAGGATTGAGCTGTATGCGTCATGAAATTGTTTGTCGACTGACGTCATGTTTGTCAACTGATGAAATTACAGACCGGGACACAAATGACGACCGGGACACGGGAATACAGGGAATATAAATGACGATCGGGAACCTCAAAGAGAAATTACAGAATGGGACACCGGGACACAGGGAATATAAATGACGACCGGGACACAGTGACACAACTACAAAGGGGACGATGGGGGTACAGGGAAGATATATAAATGACGACCGGGACACAGGGATTGTTGGAAGAGAAATTACAGAACGGGACACCGGGAAACAAATGACGACCGGGATGCTGGGACACAGGGAATATAAATGACGACCTCGACACTCAAAGAGAAAGTACAGACTGGGACACCGGGACACAAATGACGACCGGAATACTGGGAATATAAATGACGACCAGGACACAGGGACACAACTACAAGGGGGGTGCCAGGGGGCACAGGGGATATATAAATGACGACGGGGACACAGGGAATGTTTGATTAGCAATCAGCATCAACAAAGCTAAAGGGCAATCATTAGAATAATCAGGTATAGATCTGAATACGGATTGCTTTTCCCATGGACAATTTTATGTTGCATGTTCAAGAGTTAGGTAAACCTAACAATCTATTTATATGCACAAACAATAGGACATGGAAGAATGTTGTATATTCTTAAGTTTTACGTAGTTAAATTGGACAGCGAAGAATGTTGTATATTCGCAAGTTTTATGTAGTTCAAAAAATATATATATTTATATCTATCTCAATTCACAGGTGGGACACAGGGACACAACTACAATGGCAGGTAACTAATATGGCGTGTAACGACTTACGCGCGCGGGGGCTTGGGGGCGCGATGCCCCCCCAAGCCCCCCCCCCCAACAGCTATATATCTATATATATAAAAATAAGTTGTCTGTGTGTCTGTCGAGTGACTTCAGGTGTGTCGACTGACGTCATTGTAAGGATTGAGCTGTATGCGTCATGAAATTGTTTGTCGACTGACGTCATGTTTGTCAACTGATGAAATTACAGACCGGGACACAAATGACGACCGGGACCCGGGGATACAGGGAATATAAATGACGACCGGGGACCTCAAAGAGAAATTACAGACTGGGACACCGGGACACAGGGAATATAAATGACGACCGGGACACAGTGACACAACTACAAAGGGGACGACGGGGGTACAGGGAAGATATATAAATGACGACCGGGACACAGGGATTGTTCGAAGAGAAATTACAGACCGGGACACCGGGAAAAAAATGACGACCGGGATGCTGGGACACAGGGAATATAAATGACGACCTCGACACTCAAAGAGAAATTACAGACTGGGACACCGGGACACAAATGACGACTGGAATACTGGGAATATAAATGACGACCAGGACACAGGGACACAACTACAATGGGGGTGCCAGGGGGCACAGGGGGATATATAAATGACGACGGGGACACAGGGAATGTTTGATTAGCAATCAGTATCAACAAAGCTAAAGGGCAATCATTAGAATAATCAGGTATAGATCTGAATACGGATTGCTTTTCCCATGGACAATTTTATGTTGCATGTTCAAGAGTTAGGTAAACCTAACAATCTATTTATATGCACAAACAATAGGACATGGAAGAATGTTGTATATTCTTAAGTTTTACGTAGTCAAATTGGACAGCGAAGAATGTTGTATATTCGCAAGTTTTATGTAGTTATAAAAAATATATATATTTATATCTATCTCAATTCACAGGTGGGACACAGGGACACAACTACAATGGCAGGTAACTAATATGGCGTGTAACGACTTACGCGCGCGGGGGGCTTGGGGGCGCGATGCCCCCCAAGCCCCCCCCCAACAGCTATATATCTATATATATAAAAATAAGTTGTCTGTGTGTCTGTCGAGTGACTTCAGGTGTGTCGACTGACGTCATTGTAAGGATTGAGCTGTATGCGTCATGAAATTGTTTGTCGACTGACGTCATGTTTGTCAACTGATGAAATTACAGACTGGGACACAAATGACGACCGGGACACGGGGATACAGGGAATATAAATGACGACCGGGAACCTCAAAGAGAAATTACAGACTGGGACACCGGGACACTGGGAATATAAATGACGACCGGGACACAGTGACACAACTACAAAGGGGACGACGGGGGTACAGGGAAGATATATAAATGACGACCGGGACACAGGGATTGTTTGAAGAGAAATTACAGACCGGGACACCGGGAAACAAATGACGACCGGGATGCCGGGACACAGGGAATATAAATGACGACCTCGACACTCAAAGAGAAAGTACAGACTGGGACACCGGGACACAAATGACGACCGGAATACTGGGAATATAAATGACGACCAGGACACAGGGACACAACTACAAGGGGGTCGCCAGGGGGCACAGGGGGATATATAAATGACGACGGGGACACAGGGAATGTTTGATTAGCAATCAGCATCAACAAAGCTAAAGGGCAATCATTAGAATAATCAGGTATAGATCTGAATACGGATTGCTTTTCCCATGGACAATTTTATGTTGCATGTTCAAGAGTTAGGTAAACCTAACAATCTATTTATATGCACAAACAATAGGACATGGAAGAATGTTGTATATTCTTAAGTTTTACGTAGTTAAATTGGACAGCGAAGAATGTTGTATATTCGCAAGTTTTATGTAGTTCAAAAAATATATATATTTATATCTATCTCAATTCACAGGTGGGACACAGGGACACAACTACAATGGCAGGTAACTAATATGGCGTGTAACGACTTACGCGCGCGGGGGGCTTGGGGGCGCGATGCCCCCCCAAGCCCCCCCCCCCCCCCAACAGCTATATATCTATATATATATATAAAAATAAGTTGTCTGTGTGTCTGTCGAGTGACTTCAGGTGTGTCGACTGACGTCATTGTAAGGATTGAGCTGTATGCGTCATGAAATTGTTTGTCGACTGACGTCATGTTTGTCAACTGATGAAATTACAGACTGGGACACAAATGACGACCGGGACACGGGGATACAGGGAATATAAATGACGACCGGGAACCTCAAAGAGAAATTACAGACTGGGACACCGGGACACAGGGAATATAAATGACGACCGGGACACAGTGACACAACTACAAAGGGGACGACGGGGGTACAGGGAAGATATATAAATGACGACCGGGACACAGGGATTTTTCGAAGAGAAATTACAGACCGGGACACCGGGAAACAAATGACGACCGGGATGCTGGGACACAGGGAATATAAATGACGACCTCGACACTCAAAGAGAAAGTACAGACTGGGACACCGGGACACAAATGACGACCGGAATACTGGGAATATAAATGACGACCAGGACACAGGGACACAACTACAAGGGGGTGCCAGGGGGCACAGGGGGGTATAAATGACGACGGGGACAAGGGAATGTTTGATTAGCAATCAGCATCAACAAAGCTAAAGGGCAATCATTAGAATAATCAGGTATAGATCTGAATACGGATTGCTTTTCCCATGGACAATTTTAAGTTGCATGTTCAAGAGTTAGGTAAACCTAAAAATCTATTTATATGCACAAACAATAGGACATGGAAGAATGTTGTATATTCTTAAGTTTTACGTAGTTAAATTGGACAGCGAAGAATGTTGTATATTCGCAAGTTTTATGTAGTTCAAAAAATATATATATTTATATCTATCTCAATTCCCAGGTGGGACACAGGGACACAACTACAATGGCAGGTAACTAATATGGCGTGTAACGACTTACGTGCGCGGGGGGCTTGGGGGTGCGATGCCCCCCAAGCCCCCCCCCAACAGCTATATATCTATATATATAAAAATAAGTTGTCTGTGTGTCTGTCGAGTGACTTCAGGTGTGTCGACTGACGTCATTGTAAGGATTGAGCTGTATGCGTCATGAAATTGTTTGTCGACTGACGTCATGTTTGTCAACTGATGAAATTACAGACCGGGACACAAATGACGACCGGGACACGGGGATACAGGGAATATAAATGACGGCCGGGAACCTCAAAGAGAAATTACAGACTGGGACACCGGGACACAGGGAATATAAATGACGACCGGGACATAGTGACACAACTACAAAGGGGACGACGGGGGTACAGGGAAGATATATAAATGACGACCGGGACACAGGGATTGTTCGAAGAGAAATTACAGACCGGGACACCGGGAAACAAATGACGACCGGGATGCTGGGACACAGGGAATATAAATGACGACCTCGACACTCAAAGAGAAAGTACAGACTGGGACACCGGGACACAAATGACGACCGGAATACTGGGAATATAAATGACGACCAGGACACAGGGACACAACTACAAGGGGGGTGCCAGGGGGCAAAGGGGGATATATAAATGACGACGGGGACACAGGGAATGTTTGATTAGCAATCAGCATCAACAAAGCTAAAGGGCAATCATTAGCATAATCAGGTATAGATCTGAATACGGATTGCTTTTCCCATGGACAATTTTATGTTGCATGTTCAAGAGTTAGGTAAACCTAACAATCTATTTATATGCACAAACAATAGGACATGGAAGAATGTTGTATATTCTTAAGTTTTACGTAGTTAAATTGGACAGCGAAGAATGTTGTATATTCGCAAGTTTTATGTAATTCAAAAAATATATATATTTGTATCTATCTCAATTCACAGGTGGT
>NW_027066352.1:0-18825 GCF_032884065.1 Artemia franciscana
TGGCTACCTGAATTTCACCTTAAATATCGTCAAGCCGAACTGTGGATCAGTAAGTGCGTTCTTACTCAGAGCGTTCTTTCGGGTTCACATCTCGTTTCTCCCTTTTTGTGTTTTTAATGTAACTAATGACCCCCCCCCTGCTTCCACAAAGATACCAAAAGAGTTTTAAAACCGATGTTTAACAGTTCATGGATATTTTTCATATAGTCCAGAATGTCGCCGAGTATCTCGTTGCCTGTAAATTGCTAAATGAATCCCGCAACTATCTCAAAAAAGAACACAACTTCATGAAACCAAGTGTGTCAGTGACACTTCTGCTTGAATTGGACTAGAGTATATCTCGGAACGCTCGTTTATCAGTCTATAGATTACAATTCCTATCTGATCGTACAGCTCAAACATACAATATTCTGCTAAGTGGTATACAAATCAGCCTGTTGTCTAAATTACTATAGAGCTAAGCTAACTCAGTAAAATTGTACTTTTATCGTGATAGACTACGATCTGCAGTTACTTTGGGCTAAAAGAGCTCGACGGATTTGATGTTTATGTAAGGTAGACCTATTAGAACTGATGAAGGCCAATAACTCGGAAGCTAGCTCCTTTTAAAGCCTCTAAACTTTGAGAAAATACACGCTTAGTGACTAGAATGGATATGGATATAGACTAACTATAATATATAATGCTGTATAAAAAACAAACAACCATTTTCTAGGGTACTGGGATACAATGGAAATTAGCTACCACGACATGTCGGCGACGGCATCAGCTCCAGGAACAATAGCTTCTTGCTGTATACTAGCTAGTGTTTGACACTCTTCAACCGTCATGTTTGCCTTGACCGACATGATTCTATTGGTCAGCTTTTGGTTCAGGATGATCGATTCGGAGTTGACAGTTCATCCTTCTCATCCCTGCCTTCGTTTGCATCACAGTCCTTAGCGAGATGGATGAGAGACGATTCCAAGAATCAGTTTTGATGTTTTTTTAGGACAATAAAAAAAATGTTCAACGACGGCGTATAAAAATGGTAGCGAAAGTAAATACCTAATCACGACCATGCCGTTTGCAAACCTTGGACTTCCAGTGGGAGTATTGGTATCGGAAATCTTTTTCCAGAAGCCCAAAGTTTCAGTACTTTTGGGGAGGTCTGAGACCAGCATTTCCCACCACTCGTCATGAACGCTTTTAGCATTCCAGTTCAGAAGTTCGTATTTGAGAAGAAATTTTGATAGTTTTATTGGAGCTGTCGAGTCGGTGTCCATCACAGGGTCTAACAGATCAGCGTATATGAACATTTCGTCGTCAAATACGAATCTTTGCTGTATCTGTTTAATCACCTCGACGTAAAGACAACGGGCTGACAAATACACAAAATTAACAGAATGGTCTTCAGTACGAGTTCTTTGGTTTGACTGCAACGTCTCCAGAGATTTTCAGGCGAGTATCCCAAGATATAACTTTTCCAAAGCAAAGTATTCCCTGACATTTTCAGGGTTCAACTCTAGCGCAGACGTCCCTCTGACGTAGGGTGCTTTTATAAGGTTTATTGACAATCTACGGATCAGCAGCTTCACTTCTGGCTGAATGATGGAAGAGCGGCTTTTCGCTCTAGAATATTCTGTTAGAATCGTTGAATAACTCCAGAACATAGCTTTCAAATTCCAACTCGATTCTCAAAAGTGGATTAGCCAACTCCCTGTATAAATAAATCGCAAGAATCAACTTATCCTGAGGACTCACTGCATAGCTCAAGGTTGCTTGAACAGCAGATACGACTTGATCCTGTTAACCCCTACCCGGTTTCTGGACTGGAGTAGGAGAGCTAATTTGTCCGGGAATCAACTATGGTTGAAAAATAGTTGGAACGGAAAAAAAAACAAAGAAACACAGTAAAGATCAATACTTAAAAAGACCAGTGTGATTTGAGAATAAAAACAACTAAGTTCAATTCCTACGTAAAATCTTAGAAAATCCGTCAAAAATCCGGAAATTCTACAGATCAAATTGTCATCCGTCGAAGATCCAAGAAATCCGTTTTTGACGGAAAAATCCGTCAAAGTGGAAACGTTGCTTCGTATATGAAAGGGGCTGCTTCCTCATCAACGCCCCGCTCTTTACGCTAAAGTTTTTTGCTGTTTTAAAAAGAAGAGTTGAGAGAAAGAGTTAAACTTTAGCGTAAAGAGCCGGGCGCTGATGAAGAATCAGCCCCTTTCATATACGAAGTAATCTCTGTTCGTTTTAAGTTTTAATGTTGCTCCTTACTCTCAGTTAAAAAACGCGGGTTGATCTTAAAGGTGAATTTAAGCTCTATTAAGAGGTATTTCTGGCAGTTCTTAATGAAAATGCCTCTTTTATATTGCTCTATTGCATGCACCTGCTTGTTACTTCTCATTAATTTTAATCTTGATACTAGCAAAACCACATTTAAAAAGATGAAACATGCAAACGAAAAAAAGAGACAGATTTCGGTATTCGTTACTTCTGAAAGGTTTTCATGAAAATGCCACGTTTTCTTGAGCCAAGACTATGCATATTTACGCCATCATGGCAATAAATGGCAAGCCTACCCTAACAAGCGATTCCAGACGGGGTGGGTTGTTCATTGATGTAAATTAAAGCCCTATTAAGAGGTATTTCTGGGATTTCTTAATGAAAATGTTTCGTTTCTATTGCTCTATTGGATGTGCCTACCTGTTACAAAACTACCTGGCAAAATTAAATTTACAAAATTAAATATGCAAACGAAGAAAAAAGAGACAGCCCTATTAAGAGGTATTTCTGGGATTTCTTAATGAAAATGTTTCGTTTCTATTGCTCTATTGGATGTGCCTACTTGTTGCAAAACTACCTGGCAAAATCACATTTACAAAATTAAATATGCAAACGAAGAAAAAAGAGACAGATTTTTGCATTCAGTTATTTCAGAGGTCTTAATGAAAATGCCACGTTTTTTTAGCCAAAACTATGCATATTAACACGACCATGGCAATAATCGGCTAGCCAATCTTAGTTAATAGACTCATTCACCTGCCTGTTACATTCTATTAATTTCAATCTTGATACTAGTAAATTCAAATTTTAAAATAAGAAACATGCAAACGAAGAAAAAGAGACAGATTTTGGCATTTAATTATTTCCGAAGGTTTTAATGAAAATGCTACTTTTCTTTGAGCCACAACTATGTAAATTCACGCCACTATGACAATATGTGGCTAGTCCATCATAGCAAGCAATTATAGAGGGGGTGCGTTTTTATTAGAGGTAAATTCAAAACCTATCAAGAGGTATTTCTTGGAGGTATTAATAAAACTGCCTCGCTTCAATTGCTCTATTGGACGCACCTGCCTATTAGATTCCATTAATTTAAATCTTGGTATTAGGAAAATAAAATAAAAACAATGAAACATAGAAACGAAGAAAAGAGACAGATTTTTGCATACGGTTAATTCTGAGAGGTATTCGTGAAAATTTAACGTTTCTTTGAGCCACCATGACTACGCATATTCCCCCCCCCCGTAAATATATGGCTAGCCTATCATAGCAAGCAATTCCAGAGAGGGTGAATTGTTATTAGAGGTGTATTTAAGCCCTATTAAAATGCCTCGTTTCTGTTGCTCATATGCAAACGAAGAAAAAAGACAGATTTTTGCAATCGGCTATTTACGATGGTCTTAATAAAAATTCCATGTTTCTTGGAGTCAAGACTATACATAGTAACACCACCACGTCAATATGTGGCTAGCCTACCTTGGCAAGCCATTCCAGAGGGGATGGGTTGTTATTGGAGGTAAATTTAAGCCCTATTAAGAAGTTTCTGGTAAGTCTTCATGAAAATACCCTATTTTAGGGAGGTCTTAAGGAAAATGCCAGGTTTCTATTCCTCTATGGGATGTGCCTGTCTGTTACATTTCATTAATTTTAATCTTGATAATAGAAAATCACATTAAAAAAATGAAACATGCAAACGAAGAAAAAATAGACAGATCTTTGCATTCGGTTATTTCCGAAAGGTTTTAATGAAAAGGCTACATTTCTTGGAGCCAAGACTATGCATATTCACATCACCGTGACAAAAAGTGCCTAGTCTACCTTAGCAAGCAATTCTAGCGGGGTTGGGTGTCTATTGGAGGTCAATTTAAGCCCTAGTAAGACGTATTTCTGGGAGTCTTATTGAAAATGCCTCGTTTCTTTTGCTCTATTAGATGCACCTTTCTGTTTCATTCCATTAATTTCAACCTTGATACTGGAAAAATGTCATTTTAAAATGAAACATAGGTTATTTCTTAAAGGTTTTAATGAAAATGCAACGCCTCTTTGAGCTACGACTATGCATATTCACCTCATCGTGACAATGTGTGGCTAGCCAGCCCTAGCAATCAATTCCAGAGGGGGCGGGTTGATATTAAAGGTGAATTTAAGCTCTATTAAGAGGTATTTCTGGCAGTTCTTAACGAAAATGCCTCTTTTATATTGCTCTATTGCATGCACCTGCTTGTTATTTCTCATTAATTTTAATCTTGATACTAGCAAAACCACATTTGAAAAGATGAAACATGCAAACGAAAAAAAGAGACAGATTTCGGTATTCGTTACTTCTGAAAGGTTTTCATGAAAATGCCACGTTTTCTTGAGCCAAGACTATGCATATTTACGCCATCATGGCAATAAATGGCAAGCCCACCCTAACAAGCGATTCCAGAGGGGGTGGGTTGTTCATTGATGTAAATTTAAGCCCTATTAAGAGGTATTTCTGGGATTTCTTAATGAAAATGTTTCGTTTCTATTGCTCTATTGGATGTGCCTACCTGTTACAAAACTACATGGCAAAATTAAATTTACAAAATTAAATATGCAAACGAAGAAAAAAGAGACAGCCCTATTAAGAGGTATTTCTGGGATTTTTTAATGACAATGTTTCGTTTCTATTGCTCTATTGGATGTACCTACCTGTTACAAAACTACCTGGCAAAATCATATTTACAAAATTAAATATGCAAACGAAGAAACAAGAGACAGATTTTTGCATTCGGTTATTTCAGAGGTCTTAATGAAAATGCCACGTTTCTTTTAGCCAAAACTATGCATATTAACACGACCATGGCAATAATCGGCTAGCCAATCTTAGTTAATAGACTCATTCACCTGCCTGTTACATTGTATTAATTTCAATCTTTATACTGGTAAATTCAAATTTTAAAATAAGAAACATGCAAACGAAGAAAAAAGAGACAGATTTTTGTATTTAATTATTTCCGAAGGTTTTAATGAAAATGCTACTTTTCTTTGAGCCACAACTATTCATATTCACGCCACTATGACAATATGTGGCTAGTCCATCATAGCAAGCAATTCTAGAGGAGGTGCGTTTTTATTAGAGGTAAATTCAAAACCCATCAAGAGGTATTTCTTGGAGGTATTAATAAAACTGCCTATTAGATTCCATTAATTTAAATCTTGGTGTTAGGAAAATAAAATTAAAAAATGAAACATAGAAACGAAGAAAAGAGACAGATTTTTGCATACGGTTAATTCTGAGAGGTATTCATGAAAATGCCACGTTTCTTTGAACCACCATGACTACGCATATTCCCCCCCCCCCCCCGTAAATATATGGCTAGCCTATCATAGCAAGCAATTTAAATATAGTAAAATCACATTAAAGAAATTACATATGCAAACGAAGAAAAAAGACAGATTTTTGCAATCGGCTATTTACGATGGTCTTAATTAAATTCCATGTTTCTTGGAGTCAAGACTATACATATTAACACCACCGCGTCAATATGTGGCTAGCCTACCTTAGCAAGCCATTCCAGAGGGGATGGGTTGTTATTGGAGGTAAATTTAAGCCCTATTAAGAAGTTTCTGGTATGTCTTCATGAAAATACCTTATTTTAGGGAGGTTTTAAGGAAAATGCCAGGTTTCTATTGCTCTATGGGATGGGCCTGTCTGTTACATTTCATTAAGTTTAATCTTGATAATAGAAAATCACATTAAAAAAATGAAACATGCAAACGAAGAAAAAATAGATAGATCTTTGCATTCGGTTATTTCCGAAAGGTTATAATGAAAAGGCTACATTTCTTGGAGCCAAGACTATGCATATTCATATCACCGTGACAAAAAGTGCCTAGCCTACCTTAGCAAGCAATTCTAGAGGGGCTGGGTGTCTATTGGAGGTCAATTTTAGCCCTAGTAAGACGAATTTCTGGGAGTCTTATTGAAAATGCCTTGTTTCTTTTGCTCTATTAGATGCACCTTTCTTTTTCATTCCATTAATGTCAACCTTGATACTGGAAAAATATCATTTTAAAAATGAAACATAGGTTATTTCTTAAAGGTTTTAATTAAAATGCCACGCCTCTTTGAGCTACGACTATGCATATTCACCTCATCGTGACAATGTGTGGCTAGCCAGCCCTAGCAATCAATTCCAGAGGGGGCGGGTTGATATTAAAGGTGAATTTAAGCTCTATTAAGAGGTATTTCTGGCAGTTCTTAACGAAAATGACTCTTTTATATTGCTCTATTGCATGCACCTGCTTGTTATTTCTCATTAATTTTAATCCTGATACTAGCAAAACCACATTTGAAAAGATGAAACATGCAAACGAAAAAAGAGACAGATTTCGGTATTCGTTACTTCTGAAAGGTTTTCATGAAAATGCCACGTTTTCTTAAGCCAAGACTATGCATATTTACGCCATCATGGCAATAAATGGCAAGCCCACCTTAACAAGCGATTCCAGAGGGGGTGGGTTGTTCATTGATGTAAATTTAAGCCTTATTAAGAGGTATTTCTGGGATTTCTTAATGAAAATGTTTCGTTTCTATTGCTCTATTGGATGTGCCTACCTATTACAAAACTAACTGGCAAAATTACATTTACAAAATTAAATATGCAAACGAAGAAAAAGAGACAGCCCTATTAAGAGGTATTTCTGGGATTTCTTAATGAAAATGTTTCGTTTCTATTGCTCTATTGGATGTGCCTACCTGTTACAAAACTACCTGGCAAAATCACATTTACAAAATTAAATATGCAAACGAAGAAAAAAGAGACAGATTTTTGCATTCGGTTATTTCAGAGGTCTTAATGAAAATGCCACTTTCCTTTTAGCCAAAACTATGCATATTAACACCACCATGGCAATAATCGGCTAGCCAATCCTAGTTAATAGACTCATTCACCTGCCTGTTACATTCTATTAATTTCAATCGTGATACTAGTAAATTCAAATTTTAAAATAAGAAACATGCAAACGAAGAAAAAAGAGACAGATTTTTGCATTTAATTATTTCCGAAGGTTTTAATGAAAATACTACTTTTCTTTGAGCCACAACTATGCATATTCACGCCACTATGACAATATGTGGCTAGTCCATCATAGCAAGCAATTCTAGAGGGGGTGCGTTTTTATTAGAGGTAAATTCAAAACCTATCAAGAGGTATTTCTTGGAGGTATTAATAAAACTGCCTCGCTTCAATTGCTCTATTGGACGCACCTGCCTATTAGATTCCATTAATTTAAATCTTGGTATTAGGAAAATAAAATTAAAAAAATGAAACATAGAAACGAAGAAAAGAGACAGATTTTTGCATACGGTTAATTCTGAGAGGTATTCGTGAAAATGCCACGTTTCTTTGAGCCACCATGACTACGCATATTTCCCCCCCCCCCGTAAATATATGGCTAGCCTATCATAGCAAGCAATTCCAGAGAGGGTGAATTGTTATTAGAGGTGTATTTAAGCCCTATTAAAAATGCCTCGTTTCTGTTGCTCTATTACCTGCCTGTTAAATTCCATTAATTTAAATATAGCAAAATCACATTAAAAAAATTACATATGCAAACGAAGAAAAAAGACAGATTTTTGCAATCGGCTATTTACGATGGTTTTAATAAAAATTCCATGTTTCTTGGAGCCAAGACTATACATATTAACACCACCGCGTCAATATGTGGCTAGCCTACCTTAGCAAGCCATTCCAGAGGGGATGGGTTGTTATTAGTGGTAAATTTAAGCCCTATTAAGAAGTTTCTGGTATGTCTTCATGAAAATACCTTATTTTAGGGAGGTCTTAAGGAAAATGCCAGGTTTCTATTGCTCTATGGGATGCGCCTGTCTGTTACATTTCATTAATTTTAATCTTGATAATAGAAAATCACATTAAAAAAATGAAACATGCAAACGAAGAAAAAATAGACAGATCTTTGCATTCGGTTATTTCCGAAAGGTTTTAATGAAAAGGCTACATTTCTTGGAGCCAAGACTATGCATATTCACATCACCGTGACAAAAAGTGCCTAGCCTACCTTAGCAAGCAATTCTAGAGGGGTTGGGTGTCTATTGGAGGTCAATTTAAGCCCTAGTAAGACGTATTTCTGGGAGTCTTATTGAAAATGCCTCGTTTCTTTTGCTCTATTAGATGCACCTTTCTGTTTCATTCCATTAATTTCAACCTTGATACTGGAAAAATGTCATTTTAAAAATGAAACATAGGTTATTTCTTAAAGGTTTTAATGAAAATGCCACGCCTCTTTGAGCTACGACTATGCATATTCACCTCATCGTGACAATTTGTGACTAGTCAGCCCTAGCAATCAGTTCCAGAGGGGGCGGGTTGATATTAAAGGTGAATTTAAGCTCTATTAAGAGGTATTTCTGGCAGTTCTTAATGAAAATGCCTCTTTTATATTGCTCTATTGCATGCACCTGCTTGTTACTTCAAATTAATTTTAATCTTGATACTAGCAAAACCACATATAAAAAGATGAAACATGCAAACGAAAAAAAGAGACAAATTTCGGTATTCGTTACTTCTGAAAGGTTTTCATGAAAATGCCACGTTTTCTTGAGCCAACACTATGCATATTTACGCCATCATGGCAATAAATGGCAAGCCTACCCTAACAAGCGATTCCAGAGGGGGTGGGTTGTTCATTGATGTAAATTTAAGCCCTATTAAGAGTTATTTCTGGGATTTCTTAATGAAAATTTTTCGTTTCTATTGCTCTATTGGATGTGCCTACCTGTTATAAAACTACCTGGCAAAATTACATTTACAAAATTAAATATGCAAACGAAGAAAAAAGAGACAGCCCTATTAAGAGGTATTTCTGGGATTTCTTAATGAAAATGTTTCGTTTCTATTGCTCTATTGGATCTGCCTACCTGTTACAAAACTACCTGGCAAAATCACATTTACAAAATTAAATATGCAAACGAAGAAAAAAGAGACAGATTTTTGCATTCGGTTATTTCAGAGGTCTTAATGAAAATGCCACGTTTCTTTTAGCCAAAACTATGCATATTAACACCACCATGGCAATAATCGGCTAGCCAATCCTAGTTAATAGACTCATTCACCTGCCTGTTACATTCCATTAATTTCAATCTTGATACTAGTAAATTCAAATTTTAAAATAAGAAACATGCAAACGAAGAAAAAAGAGACAGATTTTTGCATTTAATTATTTCCGAAGGTTTTAATGAAAATGCTACTTTTCTTTGAGCCACAACTATGCATATTCACGCCACTATGACAATATGTGGCTAGTCCATCATAGCAAGCAATTCTTGGGGGGTGCGTTTTTATTAGAGGTAAATTCAAAACCTATCAAGAGGTATTTCTTGGAGGTATTAATAAAACTGCCTCGCTTCAATTGCTCTATTGGACGCACCTGCCTATTAGATTCCATTAATTTAAATCTTGGTATTAGGAAAATAAAATAAAAACAATGAAACATAGAAACGAAGAAAAGAGACAGATTTTTGCATACGGTTAATTCTGAGAGGTATTCGTGAAAATGCTACGTTTCTTTGAGCCACCATGACTACGCATATTTCCCCCCCCCCCCGTAAATATATGGCTAGCCTATCATAGCAAGCAATTCCAAAGAGGGTGAATTGTTATTAGAGGTGTATTTAAGCCCTATTAAAAATGCTCGTTTCTGTTGCTCTATTACCTGCCTGTTAAGTTCCATTAATTTAAATATAGCAAAATCAAATTAAAAAAATTACGTATGCAAACGAAGAAAAACGACAGATTTTTGCAATCGGCTATTTGCTATGGTCTTAATAAAAATTCCATGTTTCTTGGAGTCAAGACTATACATATTAACACCACTGCGTCAATATGTGGCTAGCCTACCTTGGCAAGCCATTCCAGAGGGGATGGGTTGTTATTGGAGGTAAATTTAAGCCCTATTAAGAAGTTTGTGGTTTAGCCAAGAAAATAATAATATGCAAATTTTGTTTTAATTATTCATGTCCGATGAGCCAAAATAAAAACATGCATTAATTCAAAAACATTCAGAAATTAAATAAAAAAACAGGTTTTTTTTTTACTACAAGTAAGGAGGAACATTAATACTTAAAACAAAACTGTTCCGTATATGAAGGGGTTTTTCCCCTCTGCAACGCCTCGCTCTTTACGCTGAGGTTTTTTTGAATTGTTTGAAAAATTACAGTTGTGAGAAAGAGTCAAACGTTAGCGTAAAGAGCGGAGCGTTAATTCAAAAAGGTTCAGAAATTAAATAAAAAGACAAATTTTTTCAACTGAAAGTAAGGACCAATATAAAAACTTCAAACGCACAGAAATTACTCCTTATATGAAAGGGTATATGAAAGCTATTCTAAAACTATTCGTATTTTCGTGAAACTATTCATATATTAGCATGTGAAACTATTCCGTATATGAAAGGGGTTCTCCCCTCTACAACACCTCGCTCTTTACGCTAAAGTGTTTGTAATTGTTTGAAAAAGTAGAATTGTGACAAAGAGTCAAACGTTAGCGTAAAGAGCAGAGCGTTAATTCAAAAATGTTCAGAAATCAAATAAAAAAAACAAGTTTTTTTAAATGAAAGTAAGAAACAATATTAAAAGTTAAAACGACTCTTTCTCTCAACTCTACTTTTTAAACAGTAAAAAACTTTAGCGTAAAGAGTGGGGCGTTGAGGAGGAACAGTCCCTTTCATATACGGAGTAATTTTCATTCGTTTTTAGTTTTAATATTGCTCCTCACTTTCAGTTTAAAAAAAAACTTGTTTTGTTTATCTATCAACTAAGGCTGACCAAGTCAACTCTTAACACCAGCATTAGGCTTGTAGCCTACTAGATTTTTGATGCTGAAGCTTAAAAAAAAACTTTACTAACCTTTCTTGTTAGCTACCTCTTATTAGTTCTTAGTTCTTTCCATGATATAACAAAAGATTAAATTGGATGAAATTTACTGCACATTATCTAATCTCAATTTCAAACGTTCGGGTTCTTTTATTCTCGGCGAGGGTTCTCTATCAATTGATCAACTTGATTAATCATATATCAATTTCAAAAGGTATCAAAAACTCGAACTCATCAAACAGTTCGTGGTAACGAACTGTAGTAAGGAGCGACCCGGCTCAATAGTAACCAAAACTAAAAAAAATTCAATTTTGATATCAATAGCTACATCAAAAGAATTGCATTTTAATGCTGATTTTAAATATATAAGTTTCATCAAGTTTAGTTATACCCATCAAAAGTCACGAGCCTGAGAAAATTTGCCTTATTTAGGATAATAGGGGAAAACACCCCCTAAAAGTCGTAGGATCTTAACGAAAATGACACCATCAGATTCAGCGTATCAGAGAACCCTACTGTAGAAGTTTCAAGCTCCTATCTACAAAAATGTGGAATTTTGTATTTTTTGCCAGAAGACAAATCACGGGTGCGTGTTTATTTGTTTTTTTTTTGTTTTTTTTTTTTTTTCTTTTCCCCAGGGGTTATCGTATCGACCAAGCGGTCCTAGAATGTCGCAAGAGGGATCATTCTAACGGAAATGAAAAGTTCTAGTGCCCTTTTTAAGTGACCGAAAAAATTGGAGGGCATCTAGGCCCCCTCCCACGCTCATTTTTTTCCCAAAGTCAACGGATCAAAATTTGAGATTGCCATTTTGTTCAACATAGTCGACAACCATAATAACTATGTCTTTGGGGATGACTTACTCCCCCACAATCCCTGGGGGAGGGGCTGCAAGTTACAAACTTTGACACGTGTTTACATATAGTAATGGTTATTGGGAAGTGTACAGACGTTTTCAGGGGATTTTATTTTGTTTGGTGGTTGGGCTGAGGAGAGAGGGCTATGTTGGAGGATATTTCCTTGGAGGAATCTGTCATGGGGGAAGAAAAATTCAATGAAAAGGGCGCAGGATTATCTAGCATTACTATAAGAAAACAATGAAAAATAAACATGAAAACGTTTTTTCAAATGAAAGGAAGAAGTAGCACTGAAACTTAAAACGAACAGAGATTATTACGCATATGAGGGGTTCTAAAAATACTTTAGCATAAAGAGCGAGGTATTTAGGAGGAGATAAATACCTTGTTCTTAATGCTAAAGGATTCTTAGTAATTTCAACTATTTATTCTAAGGCCTTTCTGATTCAGGGGTCATTCTTAAAGAATTGGGACAAAACTTACGATTTAGTGTAAAGAGCGAGGTATTAACGAGGGTACAAACCCCCTTGTATACATAATAAAAATATAAGGTCGTGAAAGTTTGTTACGTAACTTAATTCTTAAGTTACGTATATTTTTTACTAATAAAAATGTTCGTTAAAAATTAAAAGTTCTAGTTGGCTTTTTAAGTAACCGAAAAATTGGAGGGCAACTAGGCCTCCTTCTCCACCCCTTATTTCTCAAAATCGTCTGATCAAAACTAAGAGAAAGCCATTTAGCCAAAAAAAAGAATTAATATACAAATTTCATTTTAATAATTTATGTAAGGAGAGCCAAAACCAAACATGCATTAATTCAAAAACGTTCAGAAATTAAATAAAAAAAAACTAATTTTTTTAGCTGAAAGTAAGGAGCGACATTAAAACTTAAAACGAACAGAAATTACTCCGTATATGATATGGGTTGCCCCCTCCGCAATCCCTCGATCTTACGCTAAAGTTTGACTCTTTGCCACAATTCTACTTTTTAAAACAATTAAAAGCTTTAGCGTAAAAAGCGAGGGATTGCGGAGGGGGCAACCCATTTCATATATGGAGTAATTTCTGTTCGTCTTAAGTTTTAATGTCGCTCCTTACTTTCAGCTAAAAAAATTAGTTTTTTTTTATTTAATAAAGGTAAGAGACAGTGGTTGTTTTGCTGGTTAATATGTACAACTCGGAATTCGATTTTTGGATAGCTGCAAAAAAAGAAAGAAAAAGAACCCGAACCCAAAGGGTTTCTATGTAATATTTATGCCCAATGTTTACGACCATCCCCACCTACGATAATTTGTGTACGAAGAGTGACTTTGGTACTTCTCACAAAATCAAATGTGATAACAAAGATGAATTTCCTCTTGTCGATTGTGTTTTCAAAGATATGTATAATCCCCGAAGAGAGGGAAAAATATATGATTTTAAAGTAAAAGGTCACGATTGGCTATTCCCTTGAGATGATTTGTGTAGGTTTTTGACTTCACTGATCATCCCTTTGCCACCATACCTTATAAAGAACGCAAAAAGGCCTGAGGGCGTACCATTGGTAGAACTCATCTATAAAGGGTATATTCTGAATTATCATAATGTCAGTTGGCCACCTAACTGGAAGAGCTCAATAATACTCATGACTTAGATCAACTCAAGCAAAAATATAAAACATATTCATGTTTTGTAATATGTGTGAGAAGTGGGCACCTATAGTCAATTCTTTCAAATTAGAGCCCCTCCCTAATATTTCCAAATAAACTAAACAATTTCTGACGAAAATTTGATTATTTCTCTACATTTTTCAGTCACACTTTAACACTCAGCTTATTAATTTCAATCAGTGGTTTAATTTCGTCTAAATACCGGGGGGAGGGAGGGGGGCAAAGTTACGGCCAATTTTTCCAAATCCAGTAAAAATTATAGCGAAAACTGAGAAATGAGCCCTGTAGTACCTTAATGGTAAAGGTACACTTGAGATAAATTATTTATTTCTGTCGATTCTGAATTATGCAAATTTATCTAATTTTCGACAATACTTTTAAGAAACAAAATTTCAGCGGGGGGGGGCAAAATTATTTCTGGGAGGGAAAATCCCCCCTGCACCATAGGATATCAACCCGCTGATTCTAGTATTCCAATATATTCAGTAAGGAATACATTAAAAATATACCAAACTAAGCCTAAAGGTATTGCTCAAACAAGAAATGGTAAGCCTAAAGTAATAACAATGGGAAGTATTATAATTGCACCTACTAGTAAAATTAATCTTCCATAAATATTTTGAAGTGTGAGCGTCATCAGGGGTATGTGAATATCATGTGTGTCAACATCTATCTCAATGAATCGTTTTTCGGCGTCTTCAAATGATGGAGCTAGAAAAAAGGGATACTTATCGGTTACATAATAGACACTCGACACTGAAAGACACTGAAGTTCGATTAATGCTAATGAAATGAAACAAAATATGATGAACACATAACAGTTTAGAAATAAATTTGGGCTAGATATTTGCACATTAGGGGGGGGACATAGTATATAATAAATGTGTACCGTTGTTTCATTTAACATATACTATGCTTTACACACACACCCCTAATGTGCAAATATATAGCCCAAACTTTTGATAAAGCCAATGAAATAAAAGAAAATATGACGAAAATATAATACTTTATTAGGAAAATTGTAAAATTACAACTTATAACTGGCTATTATCCCATCTGATCTTTGCCATCCAAATGATCGAGAAGAAGTTACTTGATCAGTTTCTTGCGTTGAAATTTTTTAGTGTCTATTATATAACCAATAAGTAAGAAAAAGTATCCCCAGGAAGAATTAGACAGCATTTAAACAATAAAATTTTAATATCTAAGAGATGCTTCAAGGTTTGTGTTCCCTCTCGATGTCATTTTTATGCAGTTCACCAGTTTTATCGACAATTTTCTTATCATTCGATACGCAAGGCTTAGCTTTACCAGTCTTCTAAAAAAAGTTCTAATTTTCTTTAAAATTTGTTTTAGATTGAAAAACAGTCTAAAATGACATTTAAAATTTATTTTGTCTTGTACTCTTTTGCGGCTTGCTCTATTGAACGCTTCTTTCAAGGTTACATCCCAGTTAAAAAATAACTAGATTTTTGTGATTCTTTGGTGATTTTCTTCAACAATCTAGTAATTTATGTGCTGATTCCTAGTGTTTTTTTTTTTGTTTAGGCAATATAAAAATAATTAAACATAGTTATTAATCACTAAGGGCGGCAACCCTGCTTCCCAGCTCATGTGACCCTTCAGCTAGTATCAAAACATCTCACAATTCGTGACTTATTTCTTACATCTTATGACGAATTCGCAGATTTATTATGTAATAAACATATTGTGCAATCACAGAGATATCCTGGAAACAACACAGATATTCTGCAAATGCACAGATATCCAGCAACACTCATATCTCCCAAACACACAGATAGCCTGTACAAATACAAAGGATATTGCCACTGAAGCAAGTTAGCATCTATGCAAACTTACATAAGAAAAACCGGGCAAAATACAACCCTCACCAGATTTTACTGAAATCTAATTTTTTTTCAAGAAAAAATGTGATTCAAAAATCATTTTTCCTTTGGAAATTCTTATAAAATGCAAGCAATAAATTCATGACTGAAAATGAACTATTGTAACTTGTTCTATGATCAAAATCGCTTTACTTATAATTTTAATATGAATTTGTATGCATGGAATAAAATACTACATAAAATAAAATAATCCTTTACATACCATAGAGTTAGATAATTTATCAAACCACATTGGCCGGGTATAACATAAAGAAAGAAAAGGATCCAAAATAGGGGTTTTAAAGGCCAAACGAAAATGCTGCAGAAAACACAGAAAGCGTTTATTTCGAGAAAACAACCACCTCTGTTCTTTTCCGTGAACAAAATAATATAAACAAGGACAATACCAAAGAAAAAAAACGTGGAAACTAAAACAAAACCAGTTAAAAGCCAATGAAAAAACCACCGAAAAATTAAAGATAAATAAAATTCTTCTACATTTTCCCACCGTTTACAGTATTTTCTGCAGTATTTTCGTTTGGCCTTTAAGAACCCCATTTTTGATCGTTTTCTTTCTTTATACCATAAAGTTGGGATCAGTTTGTTAGGATCAGTTTATAATATTTGTTCGATAGTTTTTTTGTTTTGTTTTATTTTTTAATACATATTATTTTGGATGAGACATAGATTTGGTCATGAGAATAATCACTTTCATGGTGACTTCATCGGGGGGTCATATTGAGGTGGCACTTGCCAAGCATGCTGGGATTGTGGCAAGAGTTTTGGAAACTGTCATGCACGGCAAAATTGTTTGGCACACGTAGCGTTCCATGATGTACACCAGGTGGTGGGGACTATGAATGCCTCGGATTTCATAGTGCTGAATTTGTAATTTAGAGTTAAAAATAATTTAAAGTCAAAACGAAGATAATGAGAGAAGGGGAATACCAAGGATAAATATAGTAAAAAACTCGACTAAACATAAAAGTTACAGAAGGAGTTAGGAAGGGTGAGATTAAAAACAACTCTTTTTTTCTATGGAGATGTGGAAGATGACTATATCCATCTCTCGAGGTTCGAGAAGATAAAACATAGTAAAAGGAAATGGAAAAAAGATAAAGAGATAAGTTTCAAAACTATAAAAGATGGTTAGAATTAAGAACAAGCAGAAGCCAAAAAATGAAAGTTAGACAATGTACCAATGGAAAATAGAAAAGAAAGGAGTCAAGGACAAGGCCGTATCCGATATGGAGGGGTTCCCAGGTTTAACCTCCCTTCCCTGAAATATTTGCCCGACTTGTAAAAATGTTGCGAAAATTCATATTAACATTTTTTGTATTTTTAGCTTTTCTTTTTAACCCACTTTCCCCCCTTACAAAATCCACAATAAGACCTTGGTTGTTAGGGCAAAGAAAATAACTATACAGTGGTTTCTTATCGACTTGATGTCAAAATAACGTGTACTGCATTATGCAACCTATCTCAGAGCAAACTACAGTCCATAGCCCATAGTTGGCTTTATAATTAGCCTTTGTGTTTTCAGTAAAGCGCTAGTTCTATAATCATACAAACATAGGAAAACATAATCAGTTGGTTCATTTGCCTTATTTTTATCGATGAATGTTAGATAGACTGTGAAGCAATAATTTTTGTCGGTTTTTAAGTTCCAACTTCGCTCTTTACTTCCTTCAGATTTTTTTTTCAAATTTGTATATAGGATTAATATTTTTTGTACTTATGTATTATACCACCAACACTCAAGTTTACGATGCGTAAAATTCGACAACAAACCCGTTTTTATCTCTCTTTACAAGCGTAAAGTGACGGATGGCCGAGTACATTGGAGCTATGTATTTGCATATTAAGGGTAGTGGGGGTAAAATATTTGGACAGCATGAAGTTACAAAATAATTCTTATTTTATAATATGCCATATAATTGCAGCTAACACATTTTGCATGCAAACCTACCATCCTTGCCCCCCCCCACCCTAATGAGCAAATAAATAGTTCAAATTTGTTTCTAAAGTATTATATTTTCATCAAGTTTTGGCATTTTTCAGTAGAATCGACCTAAGTTACTCCTTGAGTGTTGGCGGTATCAAACAGTTCGTGGTAACGGACTGTAGTAAGGAGCGACCCGGCTCAATAGTAACCAAAACTCTAAAACCAGAATTTTGACACCAATAGCTGCATCAAAAGAATAGCATTTTAATGCTGACTTTAAATATATAAGTTTCATCAAGCTTAGTCTTACCCATCAAAAGTTATGAGCCAGAGAAAATATACCTTATTTTAGAAAATAAGGAGAAACACCCCCTAAAAGGCGTAGAATCTTAACAAAATGGAATTTTTAACGATTGGTATTTTTTTTCAGGGGTGATTGTATTGACCCAGTGGTCGTAGAATGTTGCGAAAGGGCTCATTCTAACGGAAATGAAAAGTTCTAGTGCCTCTTTAAGTGACCAAAAAAATTGGAGGGCACCTAGCCCCCTCCCATACTAAATATTTACCCGAAGTCACCAGATCAAAATTCTGACATAGCCATTTTATTCTACGTAGTCGAATAAAAGTCGTAGTTTGTAGTCGAACGACGTAGTCGTAGTCGTAAAGACGTTTTCAGGGGGATTTTTTGGTTGGAGGGAGAGGTTGAGAAGAAGGGAATACGTTGAGGGAACTTTCTGTGGTGGAATTTGTCATGGGGAAGAAAATTGTCATGAAGGGGTGCAGGATTTTCTAGCATTTTTTGAAAAAATCAATGAAAAAATAAATATGAAAAAGTTTTTTCAACTGGAAGTAAGGAGAATCATTAAAACTTAAAATGAACAGAAATTATTACGCATATGAGGGGCTCACCTCCTCCTAATACCTCACTCTTTACGCCAAAGTGTTTTTAGTTATTTCAACTATTTATTCTTCTGCTTTTGTGATTCAGGGGTCATTTTTAAGAAATTTAGACAAAATTTCAGTTTTAGTGTAAAGAGCGAGTTGCTGATTAAGGTGTGAACCCCCTTATATACGTAGTAAAAACATGAGAATACACAAGTTCGTTACGTAAGCTAATTTGTGAGTTACGAATATCTTTCACTAATAAATACGTTCGTAAAAATTAATAGTTCTAGTTGACTTTTTAAGTAACCAAAAAATTGGAGGGCAACTAGACCTCCTCCCCTGCTACTTTTTTTCTCGAAATCATTCTATCAAAACTATAAGAAAGCCATTTAGCCATAAATATAAATATGCAAATTTTGTTTTAATTATTCATATGCAGAGAGCCAAAGTCAAAACATGCATTGATTCAAAAA
>NW_027066353.1:0-18830 GCF_032884065.1 Artemia franciscana
CCACATCAAACTATTAAGACTTAGAAAAGTCCCAAGCAACTCCACGCAAAACCCCCTTTAAAATAAACTCAAAGATTATTTAACAAAACCACCCCGTAACATATGGCGCGGTCGGGTAAAGAAAGCAGCAAAAGGAACTGAAAGTACCTACGTAATTAATGCCCACTAACATAGACAAGTATGATTATCTACATTTTAATTTTGATTTTTAAGTGCAGTGCAATTTTATCTCGCTTTTTTTTTAATTTTTAGGTGCAGTGCGATCTTATTTCTATTTTTTTATATAGGTATACCCCATTCAAATAATAATCAAAATCTTTAAAAATTAAAAAACAGTAATAAAATTAAACAGTTTTTGTAATTATTTTATACCGCATACTAAAACTACAATAAATATGGAACAGGAACAGGATGAAATATTAAAAGCGCAACAAATTATTGCAACTTCGGTAGAAATTGCAAAATCATTACCAGAATATGAAGGAGATACGGACGTTGATCAATTCAACATCCATTTAGGGCAATTTGTGGAAATGACAAAAATTGACCTAAAAGTATTAAAAAATATGTTACTTTTAAGACTGAAAGGACAGGCGCTAACATTTCTAAAACAAATCGAAAACTCGATAGGTACAGAAGCAACCTCAACCATTAACTCAATAGAATTATTGCAACAGGCCTTCCAGAAAAGATTCATTGACACGAGTTCATTGAATAAACTAAAACATGGCCTAGTTACTTTCGAACAGACCCAAAACGTTCGTGAGTACTTGCATAAGGTTAGAATCGCAACAGAAGCGCGATACGGTCCAGGAGAAGGGGAATTATATGAAAAAATCATACTAAATGCATTTAAGCAGGGACTAAACCCAAAGTTATACCGCCTTTTGATAGCTAAAAATATTGATAACCTAGAACTAGCGGTTCAGGAAATAGAAAGAGCCGTAGAAATTGATTCGATTGTCCTGCAGCATCAAAAACTGTCAATAAATGCTGTAGAAAACAAAGCCCCTGTAAGATCAAGGGATTCCTCTCCGCGATTTTTCTCCCGAGAATCATCGCCCAAACCTGTTCGAAATCAAATTCGAACCACCACACCACCAAGACAAGTACGTTTTGCCCCCAATAATCAATTAAGGGCACAAACTAACAATGAACCATTAAGGTGCTACACATGTAACCGATTAGGACACATCGCAAGAAATTGTTTTGCAAACAATAATAATCGACCAAACATTAGGGGAACGGGTAACCGTTTGTCCAGGGGGACAAACTATAGTGGGTACGCCCCAAGAGGTGATCGAGGAAACACCTTTGTAACAGGAGGTAATTATCCCACCCAAAGTCGAAATTTTCAACGCAATGCATATCAATATCGAGGAGGGTATCGTGGAAGAATAAATCAACCCAGTAATAGTTGGAACAGAAATACAAGAGAAAATTACATCAGCCGACGGCAACCATATAATAACTCCATCTCAAGTAATAACCAAGGAACCCAAAACAGAACAAATGAAAATTCTACATCTAACATCTGGGAATCCCAGGGAAACGATATAAGCCCCCAAAATTCGTAGGACCAAAATTTGGTGGCAAGATAATTTATAGGTCCCCTCCAGTAATAATACCATTTTTAAGTGCAAATAATAATAATATGTTACCAGTATTTGAGAATTTTAACGCAGGGAATATTTATTTCTCAGCCCTTATAGATTCAGGAGCAACAGTAAATGTGATAAATTCATCAGTATTTAATAAATTACCAAACTATATTAAACGACGAATGAGCAATATCTGTCCTAATTTGTCAAGTGTAACCGGACACGACCTAGATGTGAAAGGCACTGTGTATCTAGCCTTGCGCAAGGATAACAGAAATTTCTATACTCGATTTATAGTTTGTAAGAATTTTCCATACGAAGCAATAATAGGCGCAAATTTTTTAAAATCGAATAAAATATTATTAGATGTAGCAAATTCAAAGTTTATCTACCCAACGGACACCATATCAATGATAAATAACATACAAGCAAACAAAGTAAGGGAAAATATAGGTAACATGAGAGAGTATAGAAACAAACAAATTCAAGAAATTTGTTACTTATGGAAAAAACTTGAAAAAATAGAAATTTCAGGAAAAGAACCAGCGGAGAATCTTCTAAACTCAATAAAAGAAGAAAATCACGAAAAATATTATGGATTTGTAGTGCGTAAAACAAAAATTCCCCCTAAATCAATGCAGAGGGTCCAAATATCACAAATGTTAGAACCAGTTAATGATAAAAATGAAATTTGGGTAGCATCACCGTCGGAAAATCTCCCGAAATATGTAGTTTGTGAAGAACAAATTATAAATTACGAAAAGGGAGAAGGTTACATTTGGGTAACGAACACCCACGAAAACGACCTAATTACCCTAAGTAAAGGTACATGTTTAGTAGAGATACAGGTAGTATCGGAATCCGAAATTAATAATTGGAAAAATTTGGAAAAAAACTACGTGAATAATATTAATGTTTACGTTGACAGAGAATATCCACTGACGCGATCTCAATTCCTTGAGAAATTCGAACTAAGTCACATAACCGACGTGTCATTAAAACAAAAATTATGCGACTTATTATGGGAATATAAAGATGTCTTTTCGACATCTGAAGATGACATAGGACTTATCCCATTTTATGAACACGCAATACAAACCACAGGGCCACCAGTCGCAAAACAACCATACAGAATTCCTTATAAACATAAGGAATGGCTAATAAACAAAATACATGAACTCGAAAAAAATCAAATCATAAGGCCAAGCATAAGCCCATACTCTGCCCCCGTTATTTTAGTCCCGAAAAAGAATAATGATCTTAGACTAGTGGTAGATTATAGAGCTTTAAATAAACAAGTAGTAAGTGACAAATTTCCCCTACCTAGAATAGACGAAATTCTAGATTCAATTTCAAATAAAAATAAGATATTTACTTCCCTAGATTTGACACAAGGGTATCATCAAGTAAAAATAGCTGAGGGCGATGTTTTTAAAACAGCTTTTTCAACAACAGAATGTGGTTCTTATGAATACTTAAGAGTACCATTTGGACTAAAAACTAGTTCGAGTGCATTGTGTAGACCCCTCCTTCATTTACTAAGAGGCCTAAATAACATAATTCATTTTGTTGATGACGTCATAGCTATGGACAAAGACGCGGAGGACCATTTAGAGACACTAGCAAAAGTGTTTGGGAAATTTAGAGAAGGCAATTTAAAATGTAGACCAGAAAAAGTAAATCTTTTTCAAACAAAACTAAAATTTTTAGGAGTAGTTGTAACGCAAGGACAAATTTCCCCAGACCCTGAAAAAATAAAATCCGTTAAAAATATAAAGCCCCCCCAAACAATTAAACAATTACGAGGAATCTTAGGATTAATGAGTTATTTCCGAAAATTTATAAGAAATTACGCACAAGTTGCAAAACCTTTAACGGACCTCACGAGAGGCAACCCACAAAAAATTGTGTGGTCTAATACAGCTCAGAATGCATTAGATCATTTAAAAAAGGCTCTAACATCAGAACCTATTTTATCCCTACCTGACTTCCAAACAGGACAATTCGTTGTTACAACGGATGCCTCAAACAAGGGAATTGGGGCGATCCTCTCCCAAATAATAAATGGGGAAGAAAGAGTGATAGCGTACGCTTCTCGCACCCTGACTGCTGGAGAAAGTAATTATTCTGCTACACAGCTCGAATTATTATCAATTATCCACCATTTGGACAAGTTCAGACATTATTTGGTAGGCAGAAAATTTAAACTGCGTTCAGACCACAAAAGCTTGCAATATCTGCAAACTTTCAAAAAGCCAACGGGAATACTCGCGAGATGGATTTTGAAAATCCAAGACTTAGATTATGAATTTGAACATCTTAAGGGAAAACAAAATGCCCCATGTGATTATCTAAGTAGATTTCCAGATAATACCCCAGTAGAAAATGAAAATGAAGAAGTCAACACGATAAAAGCAAAGTACGTTCCAAGAAAGAAAGGTTTAAAAATGAAATCGGCTGAGAATAATTCAGTTGAGAAGGAACAGAAAGACAGCCCACTTTCCTTGAATTCTATAAAAATATATCAAAAGAAAGATAATACTTGTGCTGCTCTAATAGAATATTTCTTATATGATAAAGAGTTACCTGATGAAATGAAATCTTTTAAAAAAGAAATTGATAACTATTATTATGATTTCGACGAAGAAATACTATGTAGGATAATAACCGATACTGATAAAAGAAATCAAACTTCCGTTATACCAGTTTTACCCCAAATTCTGGAAAAACCCGCTTTTGAATTTTTTCATTCTGAAGTAGGTGGTCACTTGGGATTAGATAAGACATTCCATAGATTAAAACAATACTTTTTCGTTACTTCAGCCTTGACAAAGTTAAAGAATTATGTTAATAATTGTGAAACTTGTAATTTAAGAAAAAATCCTCAAGTCTACCCGAATCCAACGATAGGAAGAACGCCTACGGCCCGGTTTCCATTTGACATAGTCTCTTTTGATTTATATGGTACAAGTGGAGGATTACCCACTTCTAATGAAGGACACACCTGTGTACTGTCAGTAATAGATCATTTTTCTGGTTTCACTTTTGCTAAACCATTAAAAAATCAAAGCGCCTATACAACGTCGAAAGCTCTCGCTAAAATATTCCTTAATTTCGGTATCCCCAATACAGTATTAAGCGATAACGGCACTAATTTTGTAGCGAAAGTAACCAAGGATTTAATGTCTTTCCTTCAAATAAATAAATTGGTATCGACCCCCTATCATCCACAGGCCAATGGGAAAATCGAGAACAGACACAAACTATTTTCTAATATTTTAAGTATTTACACGAAAGAAAATCGCAGGGATTGGCATGATACCCTACCTTATTTAACAAATGTAATAAATACAGCTTACTCCCAGGTCATTCGCGATAACCCATTTTATATATTATTCGGACGAGACTTTCGAATCCCTTATGATGAAATTATAGAGTCACGACAATTTTATAATGATTCTCAAGATTATAAACAAGAATTTATCAATAGAATGAGGAAAACTTATAAACTTGTAAAACAAGAAATAGAAAGATCAAAAAGAAAGCAAGAAGCAAAAAATATTCCTAATGTCAAAGGTAAACTCGATTTCCAAGTAGGAGATTGCGTTTACTTAAAAAATGAAAACAAATCGGACGGCAAGAAACTTTCGGACCGGTACCTAGGACCGTTAAGAATAATTAAAAGGTATGATAATAATGTTACATTTAAACTATTAAAACCAAAAACAGGAAAAATTTATAAAACCCATGTTAGTCGTATAAAAAGGGCAAAATTCACAGAAACATGGACCCCTCAACCTTCAACATCAAATACATCTGAGGACGAAAATCAACCACCTCGCTCCAGATTAAGTGAGCTTAAACCTTTTAATTTTAAACAAGGATATTTTGAAAACAGTAGTGACGAAGAAAAATTTAATGAATTTCTAACCATGACAAATATGGTTACCCCCCCCAAAAAATACCCCCGTTACGCGGAGACGGAGGAATAGCGATTCCTCTTCCAGTGAAGAATCAGAAGAGTTGGACTATACAATTTCTCCACAAACGCAATTTTTCCCGGATCGAATTTCGACACCTTTTCCACCAAAACGTTTCCCCGACAATTTGGTGAAACCTATTTCACCAATAGACAGACCTTTATCGCTACATGATGAATTAAATAAGGCTGTACAAACTCCTAGGGACATAGAGTCACAAAGAGACAATCAACCCCAAAAACAAACATTAAGAGAAGCAATGGATATCATTAATTACCCCATTAAAACTAGACAAAGTACATTTTATACTGATCCACCTACTGATGAGCAACAGTATCACGATATAACCGTATCAAAGGCAAAACCAAAGGACTGGGTATCTTGGAAGGAAACCTTAATACAAACACTTCCTCACCCCCCGGAAGACATGGCTTTCAAGCAGTGGAGGCACCCCAAGAAGACATTTGAATCCTCCCAAAGCTCCCAAGAATCGTTCAATTCTCCCGAACCCAGAGATCAACAGGACGAGTCAATCAATAAACCCTCCACTTCACGAGGTGAAGAAATTTACGAAGGTCGAGCTGGATCTACACCTAAATCTCAAACTTCTACTTCAAGAGAACCAGATACTAAATCTACAACTAGTTCCTCAGATACTGAGAGTGAATCAGGCACAAATGAGCCCAAAGATGTGGAAGGAACAAGACCACAGAGTGCGACTGCCCAGGCTAAAAAGGCACAAATTAAAGGTCAAAAATTTCTTAAAAAACAATATAAAAAGTTTGACTTGATATCGCTAGCGAAGCCAAAGAAAAAAAACGAGTCTACCGAAGAGAAGATAACAACAAGGTCAGGCCGAGTTGTCAAAAAACCAGATAAATTAGATTATTAATAAAAGAAAAATAAAAACCTACCAGTCCTGGATAAAATAAAGGAAAAAAAAATAATAATAAAATAATCATTTTTTTTGCTAATTGTCAATTAATTGCGCTAGGAAACCATCCCGTAATAAAACATCCTTAAAAGAAAGTACCTTTCAGGAAAGCTGAAAGACTCCAAGTGAGAAATTGGCCTATCTTCAAAGAGTGCTCATTATTCTAAGTGAGTTCAAAATCACATTTTTGCTAAGATTAACCGCATGAGTGCAACTGCTTCATTAACATTTTTCTTAAAATAATTCCTTTAAGTTAAGGATTATCTTAAGGGTTAAAATTAGAACTGCCCCGTCGACTAAACGTTTCGCCAGATAAGTAGGCGAGACACTTCCTAATTCTTAAAAACTTTAAATTCTCTAATAATATAACCCGTAGCTTTGGTAAACTATATTACCACAAGTATAACTCAACAGTAACAAAACGTTGATTAGAAAGCTTATTAATATTGCTAAACCTTACACATAGACGACGATTTAGGTTTCGAAACCAGAATTACATTCGAAATTACAAGAAGTCTACTATACACGAAACCTGAATAGAGAAAGCGAGGCGCCCTTGCGGGTTGTAGTGGCAAGGCTTGGCGTGTTTCAGCTTGCTTTGCCGCGTACTACCTGAGGGGACTCCTTGAAAGCTACTTCTTCATTGTTACAGCAAGCGGTAAAGTGAACAAATAAAAGTAAATTGCAACAAACTGTAAATTGAATTTTGACAAACCCAAATTCCCCGTGAGCCAATAATCGGTAGTTGGAGTTGGTGTTGTTTACGAACTTCGTATGAGTTTGTTGAGAGCACCAACTCGATTTCCCCATTACTATTTCTTCATTGCCTCAACCCATGTTAGACCAATTAATTCTTCCCATTATTAGAATATTCGCCCGTTTTTGAATGAATTTGAGTAAAAATCCTTGTACATTGTACTTCTCCACTTATTACTTGACATTCCTAACTTGTAACTTGCAAAACATTTCTTATTTCTCAGTTCCGATTTCTCCAAGTTATTAAGTCCCTTTTAACTTAATTTACTACCCCATTTACCACCAAAATATGTCCAAAGCCATTATAGATACAGAATTTATTTCAATTATACATGCTAAGGAAAACATTATATACGCGGCAGCGATTTTAGTTCAAGATGAGAATGGTAAAGAGGTATATGCTGAAACATGGTACCTCAATTACGATTTAACAAAATTTGAACCTCATACATATAGATTTGGCTTAAAATTAGCGAATACTCCTAAATATCGACCCGCGAGAGGAGAAGTAAAAATAAAATATTCAAATAAAAATAAGAAAGGAAAAAACTTAACAAGCCTTCAACTATTAATAAGAAAACTACAACAAAAATTTAATATAAGCTATTGGTTTTGCAAGGGTCCGAATCAAACCGATCTACTTTTAATTGATAAATGTAGACCACCGAAAATTTGTTATAAGATAGAGGAAAATGAAAATTGTATTAAGTACGAAGGAATTCACCGCCCCTTAGATGAAATCCGACATTACGCCAAATTTATGTATGATCCAACGTCCCAAAATTACGCAGTAAGGGGAAATAACATTTTCTTAAAGAGAAAAAAATCGGTAGAAGCAAAAAAAGACGCATATAAAGGTAAATTAAAATCAAAAAAATTCAAACAATAAACAAAATCTACAATTTTTTTTTAGACGAATCACCAAAAGGACTCAAGGCGGAAAAAGGTAATTACTCATTAGATAATTAGCCTGCTTATACGTGTGACTAATACTAACCAGGAAAATGCCGAGACAAAGAACCTTAAGTAATACCGACACCCTAGAAACCAACCAAGACCTAATGTTTGCGAGACCAGAATTTTGGATTTCAAATAAAACTCTAAGTTTACCAAACCTCTCAGTAATAGACTATGAACTACGGGAAATAATCTTCGAATCTGCAATAACTAATGCAGTAAGGAACTTGGAATATAATACCTTATATTCATTATTGAAAGTTCCCGTTATTTTTAACGAGGATCTCTTAATACACGGAATAATCATCCTATTATATGGATCATTTTCATTAGATATATTGAGCAAAGATTACGATTATAGGCACAGAAATGCTATACACACCTTCACAGCCCTACTCCAAGCAACGCCCCCCGTTGCGCATCCTCTAATAGCATCCTTAATACGCGAAAATTTTTGGCACATAGAACAAGAATCAGGTTTCAAAATAATATGGCCCTTAAAGTTTCTGGACTTACTACTAAATGTGAATTACAAAATTGTGGAAGATGAAAATATATTGTTGGGAATATATGAGCACTATTTGAGATACAGTACTAATTTTGACCCAATAATTGTAAAAAATTCATCCCATTATATCTATGATGAACAGTATATGGAGTTAATATATGTAACAACAAAATTCTACATGAATGATGAAAATTTTGGATCAAAAATTTTGCCAGATAAAGACATCATTGTGTATGAAAAATTCCTAGACACAGCTAGCCCCCTATGTTTTCGTAAGGAATTGATTTATAAAATAATTCACACGGCCTCAGATGAACTCAGTCTAAAAGACCTATGCAGAAAGAAAATACGGCAAACATTAAGGAAAAGGGACATTAATTATTCCATACAAAGCCTCCATATTCCCACTTTCCTAAAGAAATACATAATGTACATGGAAAATGACCCCGGAATCAACGAAAAAGACTTCCAGTTAACATTTAAAACCCCCTACCTTTTGAAGTCAGCGTATAATTTAATGGCCAATAATGGGCCAATTTTAAGAATAACAGAAAATCATGAAATTGACGGTTCCTTTTTACCCTTTACCTTTTTTTCTCCTCCCCCCTTATGTAACTTTTCTAATTTGTAGACAAGGAAGAACCGTGTAAAATATAAGAAAAATTTGGTTGGAAGAGAATAGAAATCAATACCTTAATAAACACGTCATACGCGATTCTAGAAGAAACCAGTATCAAGGTAACCGCCAATTAACTTACTAACCTGCCTATAACTAACAAAAGTTGAAGAAGAAATATCATGCCATTAAAAAGAGCCTTAAGTTATCCCAACCTTACCAGGTTGAAGAATGGGGAAAGTTTTGATATAACAACTAGAACCATAAAAACTCCCCCTAGATACCTGAAAAATCGAACAGCTTGGTTTCCATGTAAAACACAAAGTTTGCCAAATTTGTCAGAAAGTGAACACAAATTATTAGACCAAGATTTCGAAAATGCCGTTAAGAAAGCAACAAGAGAATTACAATACCAAACTCTCTACAACCTTCTCGAAATTCCTGTAAGCATCACTAATAAGATAATAACAAGAATTTTGTTCATCTTGTTATTTTGTTCATTTACACGCAAGATAAGAAGAGAAAACTTCCAGTATAAACAGCAACTTGCGTCTCAGACTTTTACGATCTTACTTAACAGAATCCCCCTCAAAAAATATCCTCTAGTTGCAACATTGATCAGCGAAAATTTTTGGAGAATCTATAATGACGGAGGCTATACAATCATATGGCCTCTGAGATTTTTGTCAATATTGATAAAAAGAAATACAAATGTCTTGTTGGAAAAACCAAACATACTAAACAAAATTTATAAAGACTACAAGAACCATTATTCAGCTAGTAATTTGATAAGAAACGGCCGAAAATTCCATATTTATGAACCAGATTACAATGAACTGAAACAAATAATCTTTACCTGTAGCGAACGCGATGACAACTTTGCGTCAAAAATAGAGCCTCAAACAGATATAATCGTATTTGAAAAATTAACGAACTGTAAGGACCCCCTATTTTTCCATAAAATATTAATTTTCAAAGTAATCCATAACGTGTCAGGACTCTTAACCTTAAAAGAACAGTGCAGAAGGCACGTCCGACTTCTTATGCGGAAAAGAAATATAAATTATACCCTGTGGAGCCTTCAAATACCTAAAAATGTACAAAAATATCTTATGTTCGCGGAAGACAATTCAGAAAATAAAGGTCAAATATCTAGATTAACCTTTTGGTCAGCTCCTATTCCTAGATCGAAAGATTTTTTAACATATATAGGCGGACCAATTTTCAACGTGCAAAATAATTTCGACATCAACTGTGGAACAAAACTGTCTACTTTACAAAAATTTTAAACCTCCTGAGTAACAAACAGCTAATCCCACGAAATTATCCATGGAAACATGCCTAACTCCACCCAATAATTATTAATATAACCCAATTTAATTTTTTTTAGAAATTGGACTGGTCTAAAGATATGAAGTAATGGAATCTCAGCCGAATTACTTCCTCGCAATCCAAGTTAAAAACCCTCAGATAAGGATGAATGCTTCATTAATGCAAAAACACGTAATTGAAACAAACCCTAAGTTAACAAAAGCCTTAATCAAACAAAACTCTTTCCATCTAACGTTAAAAGTATTGCATCTGAAAAATAATACTGAAATTGAACATGTAAAAAGTGCTTTTGTCAAGACCATAGAAAAATATAGACAAAATTTCATAAATGAAAAACTTTATCTTGATTTTCAAGGCATCGGGGATTTCTTTGAGCAAATTATATATGCGAAATTAGAGAACGAAGAGGTAGTTAAAACGCGCCTAAATCCAATCATAGAAGAAATCTCGAAAGAAATTACCAAAAGCGGAGTACGAATTGTAAATCAAGAAAACTGGAAGCCACATTTAACGTTAGTTGACCTAAGAAAAGTAAAAAAGCTAAGGAAAGAGGCACGAAAACTTCACCCCTCCTTAACTTCCAATTTTAAAAACATGAAATTTGGAAGAGAACTTGTAAACGGGTTACAATTACTATCAATTTTCGGACCCAAAAGCCAAGAAAACTATTACGAGATAATAGCAGAAGTAGAGTTTGAACAAAACACCCCAAAATGCAACTAAAAGTAAAAAAAAAAAAATAAAATAAAATCAAATGAAGTAAAAACGTTTCAGGAACAGAAAGGAGAACGAAACAGGAAATATATGGCAATAAGGTAATGATTCTTCAAAATAAATTACGCTTACCAAAAACTAACATTAAAAAAAAAAAATATATAACATTCGTATAACTAACTTAATTCATATACTTATAGTAAGATAAATATGTTTAGAAATTACCAAAATCGCCGGACCTGTGAACTTTACAAACTATTATAAATAAGTGTAATAGCATATAACACACGAAAAATCTAAACTTAACACTTAGCCTACTAACCTTTAGCCTACTACTTAAAAAAAAAAAAAAATTTTTCTCTTCGCGTAATTTTAACAAAAAATGTCCCAAAGGCATTTAACAAAATTCAATCTCTTACCTTATGCAATCTACATGGATTCATGACACAGTCCGAACTTTGAAAAATACTTCAAATATCAAGCTTTGAAAATACAAGCTTTGAAAACATATCAAAACACAATAACTATATTTGATAAACATTTGTTCACAAAGTATACTTATGTATCTCGCTTAGATAACAGAATATAGTCTTCCCATCTAAACAACTGAACAATGTATTGTAAAACGAGACTTTTATATAATGATAAAAGAAAACAACTTTCTTTTTAAAAGAAACTTAAACACTTAACTTTTAATTTAGTAGCTAACTAAAGTTAACTACTATATTTATTATAAGAACCAAAAATAGTCGCATCATTCTATTGAAATATTGCTACTTACAAAGTAAAACATTGTTCTTAATTTGACTGGGTCTCATTCCAAATGCAAAGTGCTGTAATAAAACCCTCAATTATAATCTACTTACATCTACCTGAGGTAGTGAATACATCAAATCTAAAGGTTTTTCGAAAAGCCATAATTATACGGCACATCTTCAACCGACAAGATAATTGGGATAAGAGAGTATTTCTGCATAATGAGAAGATGCTTATTTTTTTTTAACGACAAGATAATTGGGATATGAGAATATTTCTGCATAATGAGAAAATGATTATTTTTTTTTATTCAATCATTCTTTAAGAAAAAAAAAAAAAAAATTAAAAGGAAACAAGTTGTGAAACTTTTCAAATTCTTAACCTAAAGTTTAACTCATTTTAAATAAGTACAATATAGATTTGTACTACAAAGGACTAGTAGCCTACAACTTATTAATTAAGTTAGGCTAAGACCCTACTAAATTTAAAAACGATTTAAGTCATAAGTCAAAGGTTGTTCTTCTTTTGCAACTAAGCCGGGTAGTTTTAAGCTAGAATGAGTTTAAATGCGAAAGAACACTTACTTTATCGAAAGTCAAACTATTATACATCAATAAGACACCCTCTCGAATTTGTGCAAGTTTTGCAAAGGCTATAATTGTTTCTCAAAGTGCATACAAAAAATGGCTGTAATAAGTTAAAAACATAGTTACTAGGTCTTACAATCTTATAATATAATAATTATCCCTACTTTTAAAGCTCCAAACTACATTAACCACCCAACCATAATTAGATCTTACCCAATTAATGCCATGAATCAAAACTTTAACAATAAAATAAGCCTATCCTTCTATTACATATACTTAATTAGTAATTTAAGCCTCAAGCCGTATCAGACACACAAGTTGTTTCATACTATTTCATACATTTATCAGATATGTGTTTTAAGCAAATTTTTCCTTGTTTAGCAAAATTTTAAACAATTTTAGTTTTTAACTATTTGGAGTTATAAAGAAGTTTAACGGCGATCCTCTCAAAATACAAGTGCTATTAATTTTTTTTATATCTAGGTATTTTTGTAACTAAATAAGATAACTTTAATATAAATACTGCCAATGTCTATCCATCCCCCCCCCAATGAGAGTAGAGAACATCTAATAGGTCTTGAGTTAACTCCATCCTAGACCTAAAACAAAACTTTAAAAAAAAAAAAAAAAAAAAAAATCCCTAATAGATTATTAGCGAGACTAAGCTAGTACTTTAATTTGCTAAATACCTAATGATTGCACCCTTCAATATTATTATTTTATCTTCCAAAAACACACACCAATTATTAATTTTCTGACAAAAAATTCAACATTTTTGAGAAAAATACATGAGATTTTTGCTACTAGGTTCTCGGATCCGCCGAATACGATTGTATTATTTTCGTTAAGATTCTGTGATTTTTAGGGAGTGTTCCCCCCTATTTTCCAAAAAATCCTTGTTTTTCTCTATTTAAAATAGCCCCTTTTTCTGAAATGGGCGGTGCCAAAGATCTTCCGTAATGACACTTTAGTCTATTCAGACACGAGTCTTCATTGGAAGCATCTTTAATATTCTTTAATCCCCCAATTTAAAATTATTGATATTTTTTTTTAAATTGATTTTTTTAACACTATATCGTAATGACAATAGCGTGTTAGCCCCTTGAGTCTATCTTCAAAAACTCTCAAAAAATCCAATAATACTCAATAAATCTCAGCGTCACGCAATCCATTTTTTCTTTCTATAATTGATTAAATATTAATTACAGATAAGAAAGATGATCTTAACAATTTTGATGACCATGTGTATAAGTGCCCATACACAAGATGTCGTAAAGCATGGAATAATATTCAAACACGAAAATTCACTTCTAACTAGTAACAATGCTTGGAAAATTTTTATGAAGCTAGACCCTAAACCATTTGAAACATTGTTCCAACAAGTTATAAGACTAGAGAAAAATACATTTGACCTGAAAGAATCAATTTTTCAATTTTTAAAATCAGACAAGGGACTACAAACAAGCAAAAACAACCATAAAGAGAAGAAAGAAACATCCCCTAACTTTCCAAAAGTCAAAATAAAGAGAATAGTAGATGATTTTGATGCTAAAATAGCCGAAATCGATAAAGCTATAGGATTCGGAAAAACCATTGAAAAAAGAAAAAGGAGGTCAATTAACGAAAACCAAAACTCAGATATCGATAAAGAGACCCAGGATACAATTGAGCCAATAAAGACCCAACTTAGACAAAGAAAATTTTACGATGGACAATATGCATTATTGAACGAATTGCCCACAGTATGGAATTTCTTCAAAGAACTATGGAATGGACCAAAACAAATTAACAGGGCCGAGAACAAACAAATGCAAGAAAAAATAAATTTATCTGAAATAAAACCAACGAAAGTTGAAACAAGAGATATAACCAGTATTTCCCCAGACACACAGCAAACCGCTACAATTGAAACCCAAACCACGAGCATTGTATCTGACCTCGTAACGCGAACAAATAAAATACCAGAAATAATAAGAGGCATAGAAAATATTGAAGTGGGATTGAATTCCACTAATGGTACCAGCAAACCAAAATACAAGTTTAAATGTCAATATTTCTGTAGAATAATAAACGTCACAACGGAAGCTACCAAAATCAACACGACCGCCCATGTTCCACGTATTACGTCTTATACCGAAGAAGGCACAAACGGCTTAATGGAAATCCCCAAAAGCACCTCAAGAAAATACGAAACGACTACTTTCTGGAAATACGATACTCAAAACGAGGAAACCACAGCAGAAACTGATTTTACTCCAACAGCAATCGAAACTGAACATACCCCAATAACAGAAGTGGAAGAAACATTCCCCTCGTCAAACCCCACGACGACTGACCCACAACCAATAGAGTTAGACACCTCAATATCAGAAATTACTACAAGTACTATCCCTGGTGTACTAATGCCAATTAAAAACGATGAAATTTTAATAACAGTAAGGCAACCATGGCAATCAACTAGCTGGATTTGGACTTCTTCGAAAAAGGGAAGAATACAAGTTAGATGGCAAATCCCTTTTGTCGAGACAGACTATGGTAGAACACGATGTGTGGATGGAGACAAAAAATGTCAAGATGAAGGTCACTGGAGAGAATGTTGGACAATAGATGGTAAAAAAACTTGCGCGCGACTGGCCATGGCTGACGAACCAGCAAAGGATGAATTAGAACCCCTCCCGGAATTAACCATGGAGAATGCTCATAAAATCTCAACTCATCAGGCATTCCTTATCTTATATAGACAAAGGTTAGAGGCGTTATTTGAACTATTCAATACAGAAATACAAAAACTTAAACAAAGCACTACACGTATATTCGAAGTATTTTTCCGAAGAAGTAAATATAAACGATCAACAAGTCTAATCCCAATAGTAGGAGAGCTTGCTTCCCGACTATTCGGTTTGTCAACCGAAGAAGATTTAAATATACTAAGAGATAATGTTAAAAGACTCAACACAGCCATGAATACAACACTACATGTCCAAAAAATACAAGCAAGCATAGCCAATTACCAAAAAGACAAAATCGAGGCTATATCCAAGAAAATATCAAGAACAGTCAGCACAATGAACTATCTAAAAAATGAGGTAGACAGAGTAATCTCTGATTCCAGCCTAACAATGGTGTCACTAGACATTGTTATTATGTCTTTGTTGAACTTAGCCACTGATGTCAGTAAATTTGAGTTCGCGTTATTTGAGTTAACAGGAGGTACTCTTTCTTACGACTTAGTGGATCCCTCGGATCTTAAGAACATCCTAAACGAAATAAAGACTCACTTAACATTTGGTCTCCACTTACCAGTAGAACCAGAAGTAGCTAACTTGTTTTTGTATTATACAAAACTAAAGGTGCATATTACCGAGATCAATGAGCAACTATTTGCTGTAGTCACAATTCCTTTGATTAATCAACAATCCATATACGACCTATACAAAATATCTACATTTCCCATCAACATTAAAGAGACAAACTCCTTCATGAGCATCATCCCAGAAGCGGAATATATGTTAATAGATCAAGATAGAAGAAAATACGCGTTAGCAAATACCGAAGAATTAAAAGAATGCGTGTCATTTAAAAATTTGGTCTGCCAACTTACATTACCTATATATAACGTAAAGATAGGATCATGCATGCTAGATCTATTCCTAAAGGAATCGCAGCAACAAAATATTCCTGATTCTTGTGAAGCCTTAATAGGAAATACCAAAAGAGAAACTTTCATTAATTTACGGAACGACTTATGGTTATTTACAGTACCTAAAAAGACGGTGGGAACTCTATCCTGTTATAACAATACAGAAAAAATTGACCCCAGCTATCGAACCGAAATATTATTACAGGATGTTGGGACTATTACAATCAAACAAGGTTGCAGACTTGTAACTAAAGAAACAACCGTCCAAACACCTCTAATCACAACCAGCACTAACGTCATGAGCCCAAAAATAATAAATTTTCAAGGAATAAACTTGTCCTTCACGATTCCGAATATAAATGATGAAGAATCTAAAACATCCATATGGCCAAAAATAGAAAAGATCAAAGGTACAATGCAATTAACAAAAATAAAGGAAGCGTTAGATATGCAAATACCCTTATTCACTAACGAAGACCAAAGATTGAAATACGTGGAGAGCCAGTACGGTTTGTTCTCACCAAACTCATGGTATAATATTATAATCACAATATTCATGGTATTTCTTATTTCACTAACAATAAGAGCGCTACTAACAATTAACTATGGGAAAATACTGAAGAGAAAAAGGATAAATACTGATGCAATTGAGGCACAAGAGATGCATCAATTGAACCCTACTGCTCCTGATGATATTTAAGCCATTTTAACAGGGAGGATGTAATAATCCGGGGAAATTAAGAGGTCTTTCTCCGTACGTAACATCCTTTCCCTACTGTAGAAATATTGTTGGTGTATAACAGCTAAAAGGCTATGATACAACAAACTGTATTACTTTTTGGCATATACATCAAAAATACTCTTGGCAGAAAATCTTTATGTAAATATAGACCTCTAACAAGAACGAAAAAATTCGTTCTATCTTTTTATGTACAAGAGATTTAAGAGGTCATCTCTTGTAATTTTGCTGATCTATTTCAAGAAAAGGGAAAAAACGTTCCGAGGCGTGATAATTGAAAGGCTATGATGCAAAATGTATTACTTTTCGACTAATCACGCATTGGAGGTTCAATTTTTTTTTATTAAAATATGATCTAAAACATTAAGACCTCTATATAATCTTACATATATATATATAACCCTCTTTAGTGCCGTGTTCTTATATTTACATGTAATCATAATAATATAGTAATAGTGTAGTACCAATATAACTATTTTCAGCTGCTATATGACCAAATATACCTCACGTTACTTCAAATGTACCTGAGAATTATTAGAATTTAAAACTTCTTTTAAGAAATCGTACATTCGATTTCACTTTGAATGTTGAAAAAAAAATATATAATATTACTGTTATGCAATTATGTACTATTATTATGCAATTTAAAATTGCAATAATGCTTTATATTATCGTATCACTAGTACCATTTTATATGTTAACAACATGATTCTGCTTGGAAATTTTTATTACAGAATTTGGCATACTACTAACATTGGCCAACAAACGTCATGGTCAAAGACTACAAAACACCTATCATGATTTATCAACCACCGAAGAATGCCCAAGACACGTCTGATTCAACCAGAAAACTATCACCCATCTTTCATTTCTGACTATACGATGTAGACTAGAGAAAACGAAACATCCAGCCAGCGGGTACGACAACATACCCACGCAAAAACACCATTAGTAAACCCGATTCAATATGGAAACCCTCACACACCTAATGAAGTTTTAGAACAGGAGACCCAAGTAAGGTGTTAGATAGTACTCCAGTCTATTGAATTAAATTAAGATAACGCCAAAGACAATTAAGATAACGCTAAAAATGCAGAAGAGAGCGGGAGCAGGACAGAAGAACTGTAGTACCGGCCGTACATTTGTACTTAAACTGCTGGGGATAAGTGATTCTGAGTCCCGCGCTTCCCATTTTGTAAAAGCGTAAAAACAAAATCTTTACTTTTGCTAAATGGTGATAAATTAGAAAATGACAATATATTTGTTCAATCAGTAAATAGGGCAAGGACACGAAAATTGTGATTGGTGTGAAAATAATATCCAGAACTAATAAGTGATGAACCTTTAAAAAAAAAAAGTGCCAAATAGTGAATAATAAATTTAAGTAAATAAAAGTGCCAGTGAAAATCTTATATTACGTCGTGTATTTTTATTCTTATTGTTAAAATACCTGGGATCAATTAAAAATCAGATATAACAGTTAAAACTTCAAATAAAAATGAACAATTGGAACCAGGTATTCGAGTGTAATAACAGTTAATGTCAAGTGTTGTGTTTAAATAATTTTTTTTTAGTGCTAGGTGCAGGACATATATATATAAGGTGTAGGAAAATATTTCTGAAAATTTAATCATCATTTACAAGGTTATGGAATTATAATAAAAATTTTTTATAGACAATAAGGAATAAATACAATATTTAAGGAAAGAG
>NW_027066354.1:0-18827 GCF_032884065.1 Artemia franciscana
AACATGTAGCGATGGAATAGAGATAGGAGCCCAATATAACTCCCCGAGAGCTAATTTTGGCTATAAATCCATTTCTGAAAGTTTTATCCTAAAACTTAGTCCTAACGTTTACCAAAAATTTAAATTCGGCTTAAACGGTGACACAAATTCTGAGAACAAAAAAAAACGGTCATAAAATTTGCCAAAAGCCATAAGACGACTTATTTCTTTTCAAAATTTGGCATATATATTATGCCATTTACAAACTAAACGAAAGAAATTTTCGCTTTAAGGAAGGGAGAGGAAAAAGGGAAGGAAGGGAAAGGAAATGAGCAAGCAGAAGAAAATGTTCAAGATATGTTCTTGGGTCCATTCTCGGGCTAACTAAATTTGCTTCTCAAGTTTTATTTTTCTTCTGTGAATTGGGGTCTTTGATCTAGAACTTTCAGAAATATTTTTCAAGCATTTTGAAAATTGTTTTTCGGACCATTTCTGGGTACTGTTTTATGGCAAACTTGTATCTTTTTTAACCTTTTTTTTGCGGATTGGTTTCATCTGTTCCCAAGGTCTGGTAAATTTCAAGTCTCAAGAGAACAAAGTAAACAGACTATTGCAAATTTCCAGAGACAAAAAATAAAGGTCTTTAGCCCACCTTCGGGTATCACTTTTAAGGGGGCATGTGCTGCTACCCTAAGCATTTATTTGTATTTTAGGGTTCCGTAAACAATGCAACTTAAGGACGTGAATTATGAATTATGAATTATAGCAATTTAAGGAAAAAAGTATGGCACTTTTTGGAAAATACAATATTTTTTCATTTTTTTTGCTTTGTACTGGGATCCTCTTGCCCCTATGGTTTACAGTTAATAGTTTCAAGGAGGCCGGAGTAAGTTTTTTTGACCCTTTTTCAATTTCTACCAATGTTGTATTTGAATTTGTTTTTATTATCATCATTCGCCTTTTGAATGCAATATTATATAATATGAAAAAATGTTTATAACCTATTTTTCAAAATACACACTGAACATAAAGCGTTTTAATCTGAATTTGTGTCTTTTGCGCGTGTTTGTACACGCCGTAATTGGTCCGTATGCAAAAGTTTTCTTTGTTTTTTTGTTTGTTTGTTTTGTACCTTTTGAATCGAGGGAAATCCACTATATGTTAGTTAAGTGTTTAATAAAGTGAGCCATCCATACCTTATCGTCATCTTCCTCCGCTGCGGACCCACCAGATACGTCTGAAAAATCCACTTCTCTACTGCCACAGGCTCTTCCACTTGACACAATATTTACCTGAAATAATACACATAGTATAGTCAAACAGTTTGTTGTAACGAGCTATAGTAAGGAGCGACCCGGCTCAATAGTAAACGAAACTCTAAAAACGGAATTTTGATGCTAAAAGAAACATCAAAAGAATCGGATTTTCATGCTGATTTTAAATATATAAATTTCATCAAATTTAGTCTTTGTCATCAAAAGTTACGAGCCTGAGAAAATTTGCCTCATTTTGGAAAATAGGGGGAAACACCCCCTAAAAGTCATAGAATCTTAACGAAAATCACAACATCGCATTCAGCGTATCAAAGAACAGCAAAGCAAAAAATAGCAAAAAAAATAGCAAAAATTTCAAGCTCCTATCAACAAAAATCTGGAATTCCGTATTTTTTGTCAGAAGACATCACGGGTGCGTGTTTATTTGTTTTTTGTTTTCTTTTTTTTCCATGGGTCATCGTATCTACCAAGTGGTTCTAGAATGCCGCAAGAGGGCCCATTCTAACGGAAATGAAAAGTTCTAGTGCCCTTTTAAGTGACCAAAAAATTGGAGGGCACCTAGGCCCCCTCATTTTTTTCCGAAGTCAACGGATCAAAATTTTGAGATAACTATTTTGTTCCGCATAGTCGAAAACCATAATAACCATGTCTTTGGGGATGACTTACTCCCCCACAGTCTTTGGGGGAGGGGCTGCAAGTTACAAACTTTGACCAGTGTTTACATATAGTAATGGTTATTGGGAAGCGTAGACATTTTTTGGAACTTTTTTGGTTTGGGGGTGGGATTGAGCGGAGGGGGCTATGTGGAAGGATCTTCCCTTGGAGGAATATGTCATGGGGGAAGAGAAATTCAATGAAAAGGGCACGGAATTTTCTAGCATTACTAGAAAAAAAAAACAATGAAAAAATAAACATGAAAAAGTTTTTTTCAATTGAAAGTAAGGAGTAGCATTAGAACTGAAAACGAACAGAGATTACGACGCATATGAGGGGTTCTAAAAATACTTTAGCATAAAGAGCGAGGTATTTAGGAGAAAATAAATACCTCTCTCTTTATGCTACAGTATTTTTATACTTTAAACTATTTATTCTACGGCCTTTCTGATTCAGGGGTAATTCTTAAACAATTGGGACAAAACTTAAGATTTAGTGTAAAAAGCGAGGTATTAACGAGGGGACAAATCCCCTCATACACATAATAAAAATATAAGAATATAAAAGTTTGTTACGTAAGTTAATTCTTAAGTTACGTATATTTTTTACTAATAAAAACGCTCGTTAAAAATTAAAAGTTCTAGTTGCCTTTTTAAGTAACCGAAAAATTGGAGGGCAACTAGGCCTCTTTCCCCACCCCTTATTTCTCACAGTTGTCTGATCAAAACTAAGAGAAAGCCAATTAGCCAAAAAAAGAATTAATATGCAAATTTTATTTTAATAAATTATGTGCGGAGAGCCAAAATCAAATATGCATTAATTCAAAAACGTTCAGAAATTAAATAAAAAAACTAGTTTTTTTAACTGAAAGTAAGGAGCGACATTAAAACTTAAAACGAACAGAGATTACTCCGTATATGAAATGGGTTGTCCCCTCCGCAATCCCTCGCTCTTTACGCTAGAGTTTGACTCTTTGTCACAGTTCTACTTTTTAAAACAATTAACAACTTCAGCGTAAAGAGTGAGGGATTGTGGAGGGGACAACTCATTTCATATACGGAGTAATTTCTGTTCGTTTTAAGTTTTAATGTCGCTCCTTACTTTCAGTCAAAAAAAATAGTTTTTTTTTTTATTTAATCTACTACTAGAACTACTACTGCTAAACCAATTCCTCTATTATTACTATTATCACTACTGCCATTACTACAACAACTGCTACTAATACTACTAGTACTACTAATAAGATTAGGGTACAGAAGCAACAAACAATCTTAGAATACTATAGTCTCCAGATAACACTTTTTAAACACGATATTCTTGCATGTTTTCTTTTTGGTTAGAATACGCATGCATAGTTTATACCCTCTTTACATTGGCTTTACACTCTTACAATTATATTTGTGGGTAAAGTACTCATGAACATGCAATATTGCAATACGGTAATATTGTTCATGCCAATATTGCACATTTTGCCCACGGATTCTTTTTTTTTTTTTTTACCAACAATTGGGGTCTAGTAACATAAGATCTCCGGTACGACCATGAGTCTACTCCATAAATCTTTTTTTGAACGAATGTCTTTGAGAAGAAGACAACGACGTAAGAAATCAAAAGGATATATTTCAGTAACTTATCAAAAGTTGTTGACTACTGAAGTTTTCAATTACTTTCAGAGTCTATTACCTATCAAATTGACTATGGCAACGTATATATATATATATATATATATATATATATATATATATATATATATATATATATATATATATATATATATATATATATATATATATATATGTATATATATATATATATATATATATATATATATATATATATATATATATATAATTACTTACACAATAAAATAACATAAAATAATATAATAATATAAAACAAAATAATAACTTACTATGTAATTTTTCAGGAAGAACGGTAACAAGGCCAAAGGCACCATGAAAGGCTCAAAGTAAAAACTTCCAACAATAAATGACAAAAAGGCTATTCCACTTCGGATAGGAGATTCCCATTCAAAACAGCTCCTACAACACAGATTCCATTAGAAATTTCAAAAAATTATAATTAAAAAAAAAAAAATGGGAAACTTACAACAGTCTGATTTTCGGTGATTTAAAATGAAAATATACGAACTAAAAATTAATAGTTTCTATAGACAGCAAGGGTGCCGACAGAAAATTTTCCAGGGGAGGGCCAGATGCTAAAATAGCAGTGGTGGTTAGGTGACAGTAAGCATCAATAACGTAAAGTTGTTCAATAAATTTAAACTTTTATCATGTCAAAGAGAAGGCAACAGGGAACTCTGTACAACCTTTTTGGTTTTAATCTAGGCGAGTGAACAGTCTAACCGAATATACAAACAATTTGTATATTCAGTGTTTCAGTGTTTCTAACGTTTATTCTAACGTTTCTAACGTATATTCTAACGTTTCAGTGTTTCTCGTGATTTCAGCACTGTGCTGGATAGTGAGATTGAGCGAGATTTGTCAGTAGTATTAACTTAATTTTGCAGCCCATGTCTACACAAAGACCAGAAAATATAAGGGTTTTCAGTAAAATGATATCAGGTGCCTATCGAAAAAATAGAAATATTGGATGATTATATGTAATATGAATTGCTTCAGAAACCATTAATTCTGTCGTTTAACTACAACTTCCCCTATTAAGTTAATAGAAAGTTCGGTAGGGTTGAAAAGATATTTTCCAATCGCACTGGATTGGAGGAATTTCATTACCAAGTATTTTCAAAAAAGATGAAGAGATTATTTTGTAAACGTTGTGTTTTGTTTGACATCCGAGGGGCAGGATGCTCTAAGGAATTACATACTTCAGTAAAGTGAAGCCCCTCGTGGCTTCTGCTAAGCTAACTGAAAAAGTCGGTGACTTGGTATCTCATGGAAATAATGGGTATCACCGCAACTCAATTAATGCAGGTAAACAATTCGTTCTAAAACATAGTAATCTTGAAACCAACACTTAAAGCCCTTTAAACGGACAACGTAGATATCAGGTGCAAGAAAACAGAGTCAGATGGAAAAAAATTGTAGAATCAATTGTTTTCTTGGGTCAATAGAGATGATACAGAATTATTGCAACAAAAGTGCCCGTTGGGGAGGCTCCGGTACAAATGCACACTTGGGAAGCTCGGGTGCAAATGCTACTTATTTTTTCAATTTTTGTGGTTTCAAGAGTTCATGGTGCGAGAATAGGTATGAAGATTAATGTCGAGAAGACTAAATCACTTAGAGTAGGAGTAAATGAGGATGAAGAAGTATTGTCAGGTAACAAGAAAATCGATCAAGTGGATTTTTTTTACTTTGTTGATGGTGGATAAAAAGAAGATTTAAGGAGTAGAATAGCCAAGGCACATTATATTTTTTCGCAGTTGGAAATAGTTTGGAAAAATAGGAGGATAAGTCTGCAAATTAAATTTAGAATATTTGAAGCCATAATAGTGACAGTGGTTAAGCATGGCTCTGAAATGTGGCTTCAAAAAACAGAGGAAGATATATTTACTGTTTGCCAAATGAATTGCCTAAGTAGAGTCTAAAGTATTCATCAAAACTTCTTAAACTTTTTCGCATACTAACCATGGTCTGCGTTGCAGAGGTGCCGATCTCATGATTTCCTGCCTTCGGCCGGGAGTACAAAGCGTGGTTGGAGGCAAATCTTCCGACCCTTCCCATGTTTTTCCTCTACTTAGTTTTTCCTTCTACTACTTAGCAAAATATTCCAGAATAAACTAATTGAATCTTTTCCAAAAGAGACTCTTAAAGATAACCTTACACGACCTCATTCAGCCAAGTTCTGCAGTGTGGTTGTTGATGAGACAATGGATGCATTACACATGTAACAACTACTTGTATTCCCTTTGATACAGGTACAATTGCACAAGACGTGGACTTCACATGTGGAATAATTTCTTTTCGTTTTAAGTTTCAATGTTGCTCCTTGGTTTAACTTGAAAATACTTATTTTGTTTTCTTGTTTAATTTAGAAAAAAATTCGTGAAGGGTAGTTAAACAACCAGAAAATTAATCGTGCTGAAGAGACATCAGAGATATTTAGTTTAGTAGTTACTGTAAAAATGACGTTGTCCAAAACAGACAAAGGTATATTTTTCAAGTTACTTCTATAACTATCAACCTTTGACTTCGCAAATAATGTCTATATTTTTTTTGATGATTATTTTAATTTGAACACTTTTCTTGAAAATATTTACTGTTTTTATTACACACTATTATTGATACAGACTTTGTAATTTATATGAGCCTTGTGTTCCTTACTAGTAATAGATTACTAATCTGTAGAGAACGTCTTTTTCCCTCCAAAATCATTTTAGTAGTAAGGCTATCAGGACGCGGGCTATGAATTTTCTATATTTGCTACTTAGATACAGGGTAAGTTTACAGACAGACTAATGTGTGGACTCAATCTGTAAATGAATGAGTGAAGGTGTGTCTTATTTGATGCTTTCCTTACTACAGTTCGTTACCACGAACTGTTTGATGAGTGAAGGTGTGTCTTGTGTGATACGTCAATGTAAAACATTAAAGGATTTAGGAGATATTATCTTTGGGTGTGGGAAATATAATAAAGAGTGGATGGAAAGTGTGACTGGGGATGAATTTACGTATAGACCATGCTAAATATTTTAAGGAGTTGTGGCAACATTAAAACTTAAAACGAAAAGAAATTATTCCATATGTGAAGTCCACGTTTTGTGCAATTGTACCTGTAGCAAATTCAGTAGCTTTCCTTACTACAGTTCGTTACCACGAACTTTTTGATGAGTGAAGGTGTGTCTTGTTTGATGCGTAAGTATGAAACATTAAAGGATTTAGGAGATATTATCTTTGGGTGTGGGAAATATAATAAAGAGTGGATGAAAAGTGCCTTTATCATGCACACATTTTTCACACATTTTGTTAGAAGAGTAGAAAGAATAATTGTCTCTTATATATATATATATATATATATATATATATATATATATATATATATATATATATATATATACATATATATTATATAAATATAAATATATATATATATATATATATATATATATATATATATATATATATATATATATATATATATATATATATATATATATATATATATATATATATATATATATATATATATATATATTTATATATATATAATTTCTTATATATATATATATATATATATATATATATATATATATATATATATATATATATATTTATATATATATAATTTCTTATATATATATATATATATATATATATATATATATATATATATATATATATATATATATTCAGTTGTTTTAATCAGTAAAACTATGGTAAAAGAGTTTTCTCTATCCACAAAGTCATGCGTCACTCCACTAGTAGTAAAACCGTAAATTTTAATTTTAAACTTACTCAAAAAACTGAACGATCGAATAGATTTCTTTTCCAACCGCCTTTAGTCTTGTCACATTTCTCATGAAAATTATTCGACTAAAGCCTTCACTACTATCCATGTATTTTTTCTCCTTTGGCTGCAAAGTTCTTAATGCTCCGCGAATCTGTAAAACAAAATGAGAACTTGAATTACAAAAATAGTTAATTTCTATCTTTTGCAAAATGTCAATGGGAATTATTGACAAAGCAAGTAAAGATAGAAGTTATGAACACATTTATCTGATGTTCCCAAGTTTTTTGTTTCAATGATTATGGGTACTAAAATACAGCATAAATGTAACAACTGTTGGTGTCGAAGTCAGAAATAGACTGATCAAAGGAATTGCCAAGGAATTGCCACTTAATTTTTTTCTAAGGAATTATTCTTTAGAAAATTAAGGGTTTTTGTCTTTTTTAATTAACAGCTAAATTTTCTTTCTAGACATTAAACCTTTGTAAAGAGATCAACTTCCAACAGTTCTGCGGTAAAAATTGTGCTTTAATTCTATTGGCTTATTTTTGTGATGTATTTTCACAAGCCAATCGTAGCGTTCCTTAACACTACGACTTAACACTATGACTAAAAAAAAGTAAATTTGCACGGGGGCTATGGAGAGCAATATTGGTGAAATGTACGGAAATTTTTGTTCTCCTTTCTTCAAATTTGATTCCAAGAATTCGTCAAAGACAATTATTTTCAAAACCTTGGATTCGTTTCTTTAGCTGCTTTAGATTCCTTTTCTCAGACTGAATAAAAAAAACCTTTGAAGCCGGTTGAAATGAACTAAAAACTTCTGAAATTCAACAGTATAATAACATTTTCATTCGAGAAAATTTTCCTTAAGACCCTTACCTGAGATGCGGAGACAAGACTAAAACTTTAGACCTCACTTTCGATTATCTTCGCCAAGTAACTTTCATGTGAAACCATCCATAACAAAGCTTCCACCAAGATCAAACTACACGTGCAACCCTCACTCAGTGAAAATATTTCCTTAAATTCGGTTGTAAAGCCTTGGAAAAGGGCTTTAAGCCATTAAACTTACTGATATTTGCTAAGTTTGGCGCTATGGTATATCAGGTCCCTAGCGTGACAAACCTTTCAAAATGACATTTCAAACAGTTCGTGGTAACGAACTGTAGTAAGGAGCGACCCGGCTCAATAGTAACCAAAACTCTAAAAAATTGAATTTTGATATCAATAGCTACATCAAAAGAATCGCATTTTAATGCTGATTTTAAATATATAAGTTTCATCAAGTTTACTCTTACCCATTAAAAGTTACGAGCCTGAGAAAATTTGCCTTATTTAAGAAAATAGGGAGAAACACCCCCTAAAAGTCGTGGGATCTTAAGGAAAATGACACCATCAGATTCAGCGTATCAGAGAACCCTACTATAGAAGTTTCAAGCTCCTATCTACAAAAATGTGGAATTTTGTATTTTTTGCCAGAAGACAAATCACGGGTGCGTGTTTATTTGTTTGTTTGTTTTTTTTTGTTTTTTTTTTCTTTTCCCCAGGGGTCATCGTATCGACCAAGTGGTCCTAGAATGTCGCAAGAGGGCTCATTCTAACGGAAATGAAAAGTTCTAGTGCCCTCTTTAAATGACCAAAAAAATTGGAGGGCATCTAGGCCCCCTCCCACGCTCATTTGTTTCCCAAAGTCAACGGATCAAAATTTTGAGATAGCCATTTTGTTCAGCATAGTCGAAAACCATAATAACTATGTCTTTGGGCATGACTTACTCCCCCACAATTCCTGGGGGAGGGGCTGCAAGTTACAAACTTTGACCAGTGTTTACATATAGTAATGGTTATTGGGAAGTGTACAGACGTTTTCAGGGGGATTTTATTTTGTTTGGGGGTGGGGCTGAGGAGAGGGGGCTATGTTGGAGGATCTTTCCTTGGAGGAATCTGTCATGGGGGAAGAAAAATTCAATGAAAAGGGCGCAGGATTCTCTAGCATTACTATAAGAAAACAATGAAAAATAAACATGAAAACGTTTTTTCAAATGAAAGGAAGAAGTAGCATTGAAACTTAAAACGAACAGAGATAATTACGCATATGAGGGGTTCTAAAGATACTTTAGCATAAAGAGCGAGGTATTTAGGAGGAGATAAATACCTTGCTCTTTATGCTAAAGTATTTTTAGTAATTTCAACTATTTATTCTACGGCCTTTCTGATTCAGGGGTCATTCTTAAAGAATTGGGACAAAACTCACGATTTAGTGTAAAGAGCGAGGTATTAACGAGGGTAAAAACCCCCTCGTATACATAATAAAAATATAAGGTTATGAAAGTTTGTTACGTAAGTTAATTCTTAAGTTACCTGTATTTTTTACTAATAAAAACGTTCATTAAAAATTAAAAGTTCTAGTTGCCTTTTTAAGTAACCGAAAAATTGGAGGGCAGCTAGGCCTCCTTCTCCACCCCTTATTTCTCAAAATCGTCTGATCAAAACTAAGAGAAAGCCATTTACCCAAAAAAAGAATTGATATACCAATTTCACTTTAATAATTTATGTGCGGGGAGCCAAAACCAAACATGCATTAATTAAAAAACGTTCAGAAATTAAATAAGAAAAAACTAATTTTTTTAGCCGAAAGTAAGGAGCGACATTAAAACTTAAAACGAACAGAAATTACTCCGTATATGAAATGGGTTGTCCCCTCCGCAATCCCTCGCTCTTTGCGCTGAAGTTTGACTCTTTGCCACAATTCTACTTTTTAAAACAATTAAAAGCTTTAGCGTAAAGAGCGAGGGATTGCGGAGGGGACAACCCATTTCATATACGGAGTAATTTCTGTTCGTTTTAAGTTTTAATGTCGCTCCTTACTTTCGGCTAAAAAAATTAGTTTTTTTTTATTTAATCCAAGATAGATTGATAAATCCATGTCTTCATTCAAGCCAAAAGACAACGCATGATGAAAGAACAGTGGAAAAATAAACACAATAAGTTCAAAGTTAAGGAACACAACTTAGAGCAAAGATGTTATTTTAATTCGCATAATTTTCTTTAATTTAATTATTTGATTTATTGTTGAATTATATATTATCTATTTTGCTTATTTTCTTTCCCAGTTATTTTTTGTTCAATATTGGTCATTAAAATTTTAAGAATATAAAACAAGATTTCATCCAATGTTATCTCTAAAACTTAGAAGCTGCCTACAAATACACTGAAAATGATATACGCATTGGACAAATAATCCCACCCTCCAGGGCAATCCTGCTGTCCACCACAGAGATGACAGACAATTCACATGAATTTTAAAGCAGCATTTCATTTCTCAACTTCACAGCGCTTATTTATGATACCGCTTTTGACTTGGATTAGCTTTGATTTGGGTACTTGTTAATTAAACGAAAACACACTCAAGAATTCTGCTTAGATTAGATCTCAGATAACCACTTTCATAGCCACAAAGATAAGTGACGGGTAATAGAATGCACTGGACTTGCATAATTTGGGCTATATATTGCACACAAGGGGGGGGGGGGCATTGTAGGGGCACTGTTCAAATAATTCCTACGGGTGTGTGTATTTCTCATGGCTTTTGCTTCACTCCAAGATATGGCCTTGTCCCCTGGAAATTTTTAGGTAAGTAATGTGTTCCTATTGTTCGTCTCAGGGGTTAATCACCTCTTCATTACCACAAAATTATAACCAGTTAAAACATTTAGAGAATTCTTTCTTGGATTTGGAGAAAATTTTTGGATGAAAAGACAAGTAATAAAGATGAAATCGTTATTATTATATATAAAGATATACATAATAAAGATATATATACTATTAAATATTGATTTAATAGATCTGACGAAGGAACGCCTTGACTCTCAGTTCTCTGTGCTTCAACTTAACTGTCAAGGACTATAATCGTCGTTTATGGAATTAACATCAATGTGCCAATAGCTGCAATCCGACATAATTGTATTACGTGAGACATTCTTTACGGGACAAACGGATAGCCTCCTAGATATCCCAGGCTATACACCAAAGTTTCTACATAGAAAAGAAGCTTGCAGAAGAGGATTGGCTATTTATGCGAGGAATGAATATGTTGTGCATGTTAACAACCAACTGAGCCGGAATGTAGAAGGCACTTTTGAATCACTTTTCCTTGAGCTGTATGTGCCTTTTAAGAAAAAGATATTGATTGGAGAAATATATCACCAACCATCAGGTTCTGTTTCTGCTTTTATGGATAATACTAATTCAGATTTTACGGCTGATAGGAAACCAGAACCAAGATGGGATCATTATTAGTGAGTCTAACATTAATCTAGCCTTTCCTCTAACAAACACCTCAATGGATCTTCTGTCTATCGTGTCAGGATCTTACCTTTTCCTTTCAACTACGATTCCAACCAGAGTAACAGAAAATACACAATCACTGATTGACAACATTTTTTCTCCGGCGACGGTTTCAGTCACCACTAGTGACACATCTGATCACTTTCCTATACACTATCTTCAACACTGTGAGGATGTCAACACCGCTCGTAAGAACTTACCAGGATCTACAAGTAATCAAATAGTTTGTGGTAACTCATTGTAGCAAGGAGCGACCCGGCTCAATGGTAACAAAAACTCTAAAAAACGAAAATTTTATAACAATATTTACATTGAAGGAATTGCATTTTAAGGTTGATTTTAAACTTACCCTTCAAAAGTTACGAGCCTGAGAAAATTTGCCTTATTTTAGAAAATAGGGGGAAATACCCCTTAAAAGTTATAGAATCTTAATGGAAATAACACCATCAGATTTAGCGTATCAGAGAACCATACAGTAGAAATTTCAAGCCCCTATGTGGAATTTTGCATTTTTTGCCACAAGACAGATCACGGATGCGTGTTTATTTGTTGTTTTTTTTTTGTTTGTTTATTATGCGTGTTTATTTGTTTGTTTTTTTTTTCCCCAGGGGCCATCGTATCGACCTAGTGGTCCTAGATTGTCGTAAGAGGGCTCATTTTAAAAAAAATTGAAAGTTCTAGTTCCCTTTTTAAATGACCCAAAAAATTGGAGGGTACCTAGGCCCCCTCCCACGCTCAATTTTCCCAAAGTCACCGGATAAAAATTCTGAGATAGCCATTTTTTTCAGGATAGTCAAAAAACCTAATAACTATGTCTTTGGGGACGACTTACTCCCCCACAGTCCTTGTGGGAGGGCTGCAAATTACAAACTTCGATTAATGTTTACATATAGTAATGGCTATTGGGAATTGTACAGACACTTTCAGGGGGATTTTTTGCCTGGGAAAGGGTTTGAGGGGAGGGGTTATATGGGGGAGCTTTCCATGGAGGAATTTGTCATGGGGAAAGAAAGTTTCCATGAAAGGAGCACAGGATTTTTTAGCATCTTTTTAAAGAACAATGAAAAAATAAATATGAAAAGTTTTTTCAACTAAAAGTAAGGAACAGCAGTAAAACTTAAAACGAGCAGAAATTATTACGCATATGAGGGGTTCAACTACTACTAATACCTCGCTCTTTACGCTGAAATGATTTTATTAATTATAGCTGTTTTTTCTATGGCCTTCGTGATTCAGGGGTCATTCTTAAGGAATTGGGACAAAATTTAAGCTTTAGTGTAAAGAATGAGGTATTGAAGAGTGGGAGAACCCTCTCATATACGTGATAAAAACATACGAATATAGAAGTTCGTAACGTGAGTTAATTCGTAAGTTATGTATATTTTTTATAATAAAAACTTCCGTAAAAAATTAAAAGTTTTAGGCTAGTTGCCTTTGAAATAACACAAAATTGGAGGGTACAGGCCAACTCCCTCGTTCCTGTTTTCTCTAATTCGTCCAGTCAAAACTATGAGAAAGCCATTTAGCCATAAAAATAAATTAATATACAAATTTCGTTTTAATTATTCATGTGCGGAGAGGCAAAATTAAAACATGCATTAATTCAAAAACGGTCAGAAATTAAATATAAAAAAGCAAGTTTATTTAACTGAAAGTAAGGAGCGATATTAAAACTTAAAACGAACAGAAATTACTCCGTATATGAAAGGGACTGTTCCCTCCTCATTGCCCCGCTCTTTACGCTAAAGTTTTTACTGTTTTATTAAAGTAGAATTGAGAGAAAGAGTCAAACACCACCAACTTTCTGAGTAAAACTCTTAGACTTTTTTCTCATACCCCTTAAAACTGGAAGCTTAATATGCTGAAACAAATGTAAAGAAGAATATTGAAAACTAAAATAAAATTAGAAGCAAAGCTAGAGATTGCTGTTTTTTTTAAATTTCTGGACCTTTATTCCTCCACTCCCTCCCTTTTAACCCACAGAAAAAACCTTATACTAGCATTTTCATCAAGTTAGAATAGGAAAAGGCCAGGTAACATAGCTACAAAAAATGTGCGTTTCAAACTCGGTAACTTAAACTTATACTTTTCTTTTAAGTGAAGGGTTGCAATATTTTGTGTTTTTGACAAGTCTAAATTTAATGTTTCGACAACATTTCTCGTCCAACATGTTACGCAAAATGTCTTATGTCACAAGTTTATGTCTAGTGACGCAAATTTCTCTCTGGTTAATTTCCAAACTAAAAGCGCAATCATAAATAGCTTGTTTTTTAGAGTCAAAACATAGTTCAATTTTGTGGTCATATTTTAGAAGAGATGGCATAGACAGACTACTTGAAATTTTGAGATCTTGACCCCGTGCACCATGACTAAACTGACCAGACTTACCGAATTCCACTCGACAAATAGCTCTAGCAGTATCTCTGGGTTATTTCCTTTTGCCACTGTCCTTAGAGTACGATCTTTGAGAGTGAACCAACGACGCTCTCCGTTGTTAATACGTAAAAGAGGGATCACAATCATTCCAAGGAAGTCTGAACGTCTTGAACGATCTTCATCGTAAACAGTTACTTCCAAAGCGCTATTTATGTCCTTCACCTGGCTTAGAAAAAAATGATAAATAAATTCCATTTTTTTAACCGTAAAAAATTGCCATTCAGGGCCAAACTAATAAATTATACTTTTCATACTTTTGAGGTTTTGGTATTAATTTGAAAGTTATGTTTGATCTGTTTTTGCTTCTTTTGTCGCTATTTTGGAATCTTCTCCGTCTCCTGAGTGGTTGTAACAAGACAACGCAAAATTTTTCAACCCTCTTTGGCACCAGAGAGAAACAATTCTATTAACGCCTGTTTTATTAGGAAAGCCTTATTCCGGTTCATTCCTCGGTTTCCACAATTTATTAGGGAATGATGCTAACTTTAGTTGTATAATAAAGGAATAGCGACACTTTCATAAGGGATAATCCCTTCCTTCTCAAAACAAGTAAGAACTTGCTAAAGTAGCGATTTCTAAACAAACAAAAAGTTTTCAAATTATTATAAAATTGAAAGTATTTCAATTAAACACTTATGAATTATGTTCTATCAGTGTTCAACGCATGTTTTCGAACAGTTCGTGGTAACGAACTGTAGTAAGGACCGACCCGGCTCAATAGTAAACTAAAGTCTAAAAAACGGCATTTTATACTAATAGTTACATCAAAAGAATTATATTTTTATGTTTGATTTTAAATATATAAGTTTTATCCAATTTATCTTACCCATCAAAAGATAAGAGCCTAAGAAAATTTACATTTTTTTGGAAAATAGGGGTGAACACCCCTAAAAGTCATAAAATCACACCATCATCACATCATCACACCATCATAAAATCACATCATCTCATTCAGCGTATCAGAAAACCGCACTGTAGAAGTTTCAAGCTCCTATCTACAAAAATGTGGAATCTTGTATTTTCTTTTTTGCCAGAAGACTGATCACGGGTGCATGATTATTAGCTTTTGTTTTTTTTTTTCCGGGGGTGAACGTATCGACCCAGTGGTCCTAGAATGTTGCAAGAGAGCTAATTCCAACGGGAATTATAAGTTCTAGTACCCTTTTTAAGTGACCAAAAAAATTAAAGGGCACTTAGGCTCCCACCCACGCTCACTTTTATAATGAAGTCAGCGGATCAACATTTTGAGATAGCCATTTTGTTCAGCTTAGTCAAAAAAGATGATAACTATGTCTTTGGGGACGACATACTCCTTCACAGTCCCCGTGGGAGGGGCCGCAAGTTACAAACTTTGACTATTGCTTACATACAGTAACGGTTATTATGAAGTGTACAGACGTTTTCAGGGGGACCTTTTCATGTTGGGGTGGGGGTGGGTCGGGAGGATTATGTGGGAGGATCTTTCCATGGAAGAGTTTATCACGAGGGATGAGAATTTCCATGAAGGGGGCGAGGAATTTCTAGCATTACTTAAAAAAATGAAACAATAAATAATTTTTTTTTTTCACCTGGAAGTATTGAGTAGCATCAGAACTTAGAAGGAACCTAGAATATTACGTATATAAGGGCGTTCGTCTCTTCCACAATACCTTGCTCTTTACGCTAAAGTATTTTTACTAATTTCAACTATTTATTCTACGGCCTTTGTGATTCAGGGGTCATTCTTAAAGATTTGGGATAAAATTCAAGCTTTAGTGTAAAGAGCTAGGTATTGAAGAGGGGGCAAACTCCTTCATATACGTAATAAAAATACATAAATATAGAAGTTCGTTACGTAAGTTAATTCGTAAAGTACGTATGTTTATTACTAACAAAACATTTGTACAAAACAAAAATCTAGTTGCATTTTTAAGTAGCCAAAAATTGAAAGGCAACTAGGCCTCCTCCCCCACCCCTTTTTCTCATAAAAATCATCCGATCAAAACTATGAGAAAGCAATTTAGCAAAAAAAAAAAAAAATATGGAAATTTCGTTTTAATTATTCATGTGCGATGAGCCAAAATCAAAACCTGCATTAATTCAAAAAAGTTCAGAGATTAAATGAGAAAAACAAGTTTTTTTTAACTGTAAGTAAGGAGCAACCTTAAAAAGAACAGAAATTATTTGGTATATGAAAGGCTGTGTCTCCTTCGCAACGGCTCGCTCTTTACGCTAAGGTTTTTTTTTTATTGTTTTGAAAGTAGAGGTGTGACAAAGAGTCAAACTTTAGCGTAAAGAACGGGGCGTTGCGAAGGGGACAATCCCTTTCATATACGGAATAATTTAAGCTCGTTTTAAGTTTTAATGTCTCTTTTTACTTGCAGTTAAAAAACTTATTCTTTTTATTTAATCTACAAACGAAAAGCAACTTTATTTTGTAAAGGAAATACACAAATCAAACATATAGTTAGACTATTCCATTTTTGATTTCTCTAAGGCTGATTAAAATACTGCTGACCTTGGAATGTTAAAATTTTACAGCTGGTGCAGACCTCTGATCGCCAGCAATGGGGTTACCGACTTCTCCCAGGATATATGCTCCAACTTTTACCATATTTTCGTGACAAGCCTGAGCCTGCAAAGCCTAGAGAATATGGGTTACAGCCGTGTATAGAATCTACAGTAACGGCCAGGGTTAAGAATGGTTAAGAAGGAAAGTAACTTATTTAGAGTTAGGTACTCTTAAGCTGGATGGCTCATAAGATAACAAGTTGCCCCTATACGACGTAATCTAAAGAGCTAGCAGCCGCAAGCCTTCCAAAGATATTCCCGCCAGTTTAGCACTCTTCTCTAGATTTGATCAAGCGTCATGTTCTGCCGTCCACACCTTAGGGGAGAGGGGCAGTACCGCACATGGGGGAGCCCACCATCACCTACAAGGACCATAAAGCCCATCTCCTACTTAGAATCTTCTGCGCTATCAAAGGTCGATTTGTTCTTTCACGTATGGAGGTGTTCGTAATTCTGTCAGATCAGTAGACTCCCGGGATCCATCAGAGCCAATTATTTTCTAAACCTTGTATTCGTTTCTTAAGCTGTTTTGTCAGTGCCTATATTTTGCATCCACATATTAGTATAAAAGGACATTGTTGTTTTTTTTTCATCATGACCCCTCTCCTCTGCTCCCATTCGTCAAGCTAAAATTTAAGTTATGCCTTTCAGAGGATATGATCAATAGCTGAAACTTTAGCATAAAGAGTAGGGAGGCTAAATGGAGGTTGTTTATACTTAGAAGGTTGTTCAAAGAGTTTTTCTTTATAGTTTTAAATCAATTGGCTCTCTCCAAACTTTTACTTAGTGGTGAAAATTAGCTTAATTGGGACCAACATAATTATTTGCAGGACGAAAAGCCAGAAGTTTTGGGGGGGGGGGTTCGGTCACCACCGAGGAATGCATAGTAATAATGACCATTTACTGGTGACTATCATTCTTAGGAAAAAAAAAAACAAAATGTCGTGTTTTTGTAGATACGACTTGAAAACCTCCATTGCAGGGCTTTCAGACATTGTGAAATTGATTACACCTCTCTTTAAGAATGTCTCCGTGCTTTTTAAAATTATAATTTTTTTTTTACTTTCAACTTATTATTGATAACTCAAACACATCGAATGTCAAACATCTAGAATTAGCGTGCAAAATGTTTTTTATAATGTCTATTATTCACAACTTTCAGGTTTAGATTACGATTGTTTATTAATTTTTTATGCACCACACTTTTTAATTAACAGTTTGATTACAAACCAGAATAGCTACCATCATCCTAAACAATGAAAAATAAAAAATGCGAAATTCATTCAGTCACAAGGACACCTGATAAAGGACTTATCTCTGATTATTCTATTCATAATATCGATAAACTTACAAGGTAAATATCTTATACCAGTTTGGAGTCAGGGTTCGGTATTCTGTTTGAGTTTGCAACCTTGCATTGTCCAACTCTAAGACGCAATAAGGATCCGATTTTCCTCCAATGTCAGCAGCAGCGAGCCCCCGAGCGCGGAAGACTTTAACAGTTAGATGTCCAACATCTCGTAGATTTCGGAACGTTCGTAACAAGCCCTAAAAAATTTAATTTGTTTATTTTAATTAAAGTTATTATTCCTGGGTTAAATAAATATATAAGTTTTAGCTAAAGAAAGATAGATAGATAGATAAATAGTTTATTTTAGCCCACCATCAAAACAACAACATGGCAGAGTATAAAGAAAAAAAAGTAAAAAGAAAAAGACAAAAAATATTTCAAGATTAAACGATTAAATTACATTCACTATATACATTCATAGCTCGTATATGACGCGCAACGGCAGTAAATCATAAAGGTGCTCATGGGCACCTTTTCTAACATTAATTTCCTGTTCTGCCTAAGCTTCATGGGGATCTGGAATTTGATACTTATTCAAAAGAAATAAATTTTCTCGAATAGCGGTATGCGTATCAAAAACTTCAAATATCTAAATAACGCGGACCTAACTTTCAGTCTCTCTGTTTCTTTGAACCATTCCCAAAGCAGGGAAAGGTAAAGGACATGCGGTAATGTCACTGCTCTGTACAGTCTCGCCAAAATTTGCCGATTGTACGAATACTTCAGTGGGGATATTTTAGCATAGCTCACTCACAGGTTAGACGCAAGGGAATCAAGGCAAAGAGTTCTTGTAGTTTTTTTTATCTCGG